>NC_065888.1:8489848-8792878 GCF_905147045.1 Nymphalis io
GAAGGCGGAGGACAGGGAGCTTTGGCGCACCTTGGGAGAGGCCTATGTTCAGCAGTGGACAACGATTGGCTGTTGATATATGATATATATGATATATCGATTTTATCTATTGTATCTCTCAGAAGGCCCGATATTTTTGAATTAATATGGCGGAAAATAAAACATTATTGTCATAAGCACATTAACTAATTTTCATAAATCTATATATATATATAATACTGAAACCATCATGTATGTTAAATATATTGATAAAAATAATTTGAAAGACCTATTAATTGTAAATTACAAAAATTAAGAATTTCAAAAAACCAATGTTGGTGAAATAAACTGATTTTGAATTAAAAAAACCGAGATATTTTATAAACAAATATAACAACGTTTTCATTATTTAATTTACAGATAAGAACTTGAGCATGTACTTCTATACGTATATACCTGTGCTATAATATAATTTTAATACTTTTTATTTACATCTCACTGCAATCTAACTTGAGATTTATTATAAAACGTTACAATTTGTAATTTGTTTTTTCCTCATTATTTTTTTCTTTGGTTTCGCTTATTACCGCGCAATGGAAAACATGAAATATTTACGAGTACGAGTTCTACCGTGGCACCAGTGCTGCAGAAACAGCTCGAAGGATTAATGATGTGTACGGCGCTAGTGTCGCAAAAGAAAGCGCGGTACGTTTTTGGTTTCAACGTTTTCGTTCTGGAAATTTCGACCTTCAGAACCAACCCCGTGGACGGCCGGAGACCAAAGTGGAAAGTGAAGAATTAAAGGCTATTGTGGAAGCGGATGCATCACAAAGCCCTTCAGAGATAGCTGCAGGCTTCGGGGTAAGTGATAAAACTGTATTAATCCACTTGAAGTAAATCAGGAAAGTAAAAAAACTTGAACGATGGGTACCTCATGAATTGAGTGAATCGAACTTGCAAACACGCGTCGACTTCTGTGTTACTTTGCTCAATCGACACAATAATACAAGGAAAAAAATTCAACTCCGATGCGGCTGTCCAAACCGCCTTCAAAGAGTTTATTGATTCTCGCCCCCATGGTTTTTTTAGTAAAGGGATCAATAACCTATGAGATGGCAAAAGTGCATAGATAACAACGATGCGGACTTTGATTAATTAAATATATTTTACAAAAAAAATACTATATTCCTCCCGTACAAAACGCCAATTTCATATGTAAGGACCTAATATTTATGGAATAGAATAGAATTACAGGAATAATTGATGTGGTCACCACATCAATCTGCTTATGTTGCATGGGCCTTCGTTATCTAACTTTCATTAGAATCTATCAAGGCTCGCTCCTGCGAAATCTTATGCGATGAAATTTTGATATTCACATTGTCCCACTTCATCTCCAAACTGTTCCTTGGGTCTTTTTTATTTTCCTTTTGTAAGTATAGTCAAGCAGATCACATAAAGTCAGTACTTATATCTATACCAAGTATTTTCTTGTTACTGGACGCAATATTTAACATATATTATCTGCGATATAGCAATTTACTTGCTGTCATGGGTGTTCTGCAATTTAATGCACATATTACCGTCTCTTCTAGGCCATTGGAAAAATAAGGAGAGATTTAGAAATTCCATGTATTATCTCCTTCAAAAAAATGTCCCATAGAAGAATTTAAATAGCAAAATATGGTAACGAAGGTAAAATTCACGTCATCAATAAATCAAAAAAGTCAGTATTGCAATGTACTACTTACATTTATTGCCAAATTATAAATATAATAATTATGTTCCAAATCTTTATTAACATTAACTTATTTCTTTTCATTTGGCTTTTAATATTTCTAGCTATGTAGCTTTCATCATCAGCATTGTTAACTTTTTCCGAGTAATTTGTTACTTCATTCACTGCTGACAGTATAAAAACTATAAGCTATCCTTTATTAACCTATTGTCCTATATGTAGTCCAGCAATATTTGTTACAATGTTTTACAATTTATTCATCAATATGCTTTTTTAACATTTAAAAAAAGGGTATTTTTAAAATATTAACACAATAAAATTTTGTTTTAACATAAATTTCATTTTTATTTATACGTGTTTTCCTCGACATATCTGCATCATATATTTATGTCACGCTTGGAATTAAAAATAGATTAGAATACATTGACAACAAACCTCAGGTTTTATAATTTTGCTATAATAATAAAGCCGAGATGACCCAATGGTTGGAACGCGTGAATCATAACCGTCATGGGTTCAAGCCCGAGAAGACACCACTGAATTTTAATATGCTTAATTTGTGTTTAGAATTCATCTCGTGCTTGACTGATTTCATTGAAATTCTACCACATGTGTATTCCACGAACCCGCATTGGAGCAGCGTGGTGGAATAAGCTCAAAAGCCTTTCCAAAAAAAGGGCCTCCTCTCCTAATTAATCAAAAAAAGTGAATTAAAGCTAAAATAATTAACAGTGTTGGTAATTTAGCTAAGCAACCCATTTGCGATTTATCAATAAAGATTCTATATATTATCTAACATATAAGCTTTGTTATCATCAAATAACAAATAAGAGTAAATATTTCTAAGAACGTGTTTTAGACTATTACAGATTAATATTATAATTTAAAGATTGATCAATTATATAATAATATATACATTTTAAATACAAGCTATAAGCGGTAACAAAAAATATCAAGAAGCAAAACTATAATTAGATAATGTAGGTACATTAAAGCGAACTGAAATAAAAGCTAATTAGGATAATGCAAGCATCGCTGTGTAGACATGGAAGGTGCAAGTTAGGTGCGCGCCCATGGGGACAAGAAATCACAGGCTTGCAGGTACTACATGTGATGATATCAAAGCATGGATGCGACATATCATCTGAAGTAAAGACATCTACACTGACATTTATAGCTCATAATTAAGTTATATCTTTTTTGTTTACAAAATAATTAAACAATGTAAATGTCTCAAATATATGTTCTTATAAATAAATATGTAAAACCTTCCAAATTTAAAATATTAGGTACCTACTCTGTTAAATTTACTATAACTAAGAAGATTAATATTAATAATACATAAACGCCCTAACTTATTGAAAACGACAATAACATTACAAATAAAATCCATTTGAAAATAATGTTTATCAAACCTTTTTTTTATATATATAGAGACAGGCGGACGGTCAATTTGGGCTGATGGTAAGTGGTCACCACAGCTCATAGACATTAGCGCTGTCAAATATATTAAAGATTCCTTACATCGCCAATGCGCCACCAACTTTGGGAACTAAAATATCATGACACTTGCCTGTTGTTATATTGTCTCACTCACCTCTCAAACAGGAACTTTATTTGACGGTAGAATATATGATAAGCGGGTGATACGTACCGAGACACAATTGCGTTTGCACAACCACCAAGTTTCTTTGTTTAATTGAAAATATATATTTAATATAAAATAATTCTATCTTTGAACATAAAAACAAAAGGCAATATCCTCATTATGTACGCTTAGTGACATAATTAGCGCAGCGAGGGCGCGGGTGGCGTGATTGCGTTCAGTCCGCGCACCGCCGCACCCACTGTTTTAACAAAATAATACATGCGGAACTGTTTTAGACTATCATTTTAGTATTTAACACCGTGATTATGTTGTTTTAAACTATTTGATGTGTAACGTGATGAATCTTAAATAGATGAGTATCACAATCTCGTACTGTACTGTAATGTATGTATATTTTATATAAAAGTATAATAGAAATTTGTAAATCTAGAAATGAAAAAATATGAAAATATTTTAATTAATTTTTATTTGTCATTAAGCAATGAAAAACTAAATTGTTTTGTGTGCTTCATTTACATTTTCTTTTGATGGAGAACGTTGGAAACTTCCATGTCGCTCCAGTGTATGTTGGTGGATACACATTACACATGTGAAAGACTGTCATCCTACACATACAAGTTTCTTCATGGATTTTTTCGTCACCCCGAGTGCGAGACGAACTATGAATACTTAAAAATATTTGTATGTTGCTATTTGTTGTAGCTTGCTCAAGCTTAAGTATGAAAATTTTCGTATTCTAACCACTGGGCCATTTACTATAAAACAACATTATCTTTATTTTTGTCTCTCTATCTATCTGATTGATTATCCGGGATAATCTTTAGACCGTATAAAAAATAAAAAATATTATTATTATAATGAGTAATTCAGGGTACTATTTAGTGTTTGTTTTATCAAAATCGGTTAACTATCAAAAAGTTTAACAACTAAGTTTACGTACTTTTTTACTCCAAATATTTTTTTAATATACATATAAGTATAATACAAATGCGAGCAAAACTGCGGGGCTTAGCTAACACATAATATACAATATAAGGTACGTTTAAAAGGGCTACCACAAACTATGGAAGTATAAACACATGTCATGGAGACAAAACTCAACTCGATAATATTACGTCGACAATGGAAAAAAAAACAATTGAACATCACGACTCAAATAACTGCTTATTGTTTGTACAGTTTAACTGTTTGACATCATGAGGAATCTGCGGGTCATCATATTTTTAGCTGCAATTTGCCGCTCGGGGCGCATTCAGCACCAAAAAGCCACACGATACTGCCAATTCAGTTTTCTTACTGAGCATATTGCTACGTATTACACATAATGAAACAATATTTTTTTCCTTATGACTTTTTATGACTTTGACCACCAATGAGATATTCTTTAGAGAGATATTAATACTTTATAAAAAAAAAACTAAACATTAAAATTAAGGCATATAATTCGGATTTTTTATAATTTATATATGATAAAATAGAATTTTTAAAATTAAATTTGAGGTATTGATTATAATAATAATAATGTCCTCCAGACCGATTTCGGCCACGGCGGTCAATCTCAAGAGATTAGCCAACTGCGCAGGAGATATTATAGTGCACAAGTGTGTACGCAAACACAAGTGCACTCTATATTCCCTAACTCTCATAATCCGATGGGACGCAATCCGACACGACCGGAAAGAGTTCAGGCGCAGTAACGACGGCTTTACGCAATTATCGAGGCATGGGAGTGTATACACTTCCAACTTCCAGACTCCGGGCTGCTACTGAGAATTTTCTGTCAGAAAAACCCAATAACTTTTTATTGGTCCGACCTGGGAATTGAACCCAGGACCTCCGGGTCTCCGGCCTTACTTCAAGCCACTAGACCAACGAGGCAGTCTATTAGGTTATATATTAGTATATAGGTTTTAATACTAACATTAGAAAACATCATCTGGTAGCGTTTATCATTTAAATAATTGAAATAATAAGAAAACATCTTATATAATATAACTTTATGTTTAAGACTTAAACCAAATGAAGGAACATCGAGTTGGTTTAATATTCTATGCAAAATTAGAATATTGAAACATGAGTCATAATCAACGAATTTCCTACATATTGGAAATAATCTTGAGCGTATAAAAGGTAACGTCACTAAATAATGTAAAATCAGGATTAACATGAGTCGTTATTCTGTTAATGGGTAACAAACGACCCTAGAGTCGACCTACTCCACCGGCAGCTGATTATATGTAGGTAATAACTATGATTAAGGAGCAAGCGAATTGGAGCACAAAGGAATAATATCACAATTCCCATCACAGTCTAGGTCGTTTCCCTGAGTACCTTAGAAATTGTAATTTTAATGTATTCTGGGCGTCAGTACAAATACACCAGGGATTTGAATACCTAGTAGTCGACCCACACTGGCTGTTGGTCCAAATAAAAATGAAAACTATAACTATTTCGTGATATTATTCTCTAATTTTAGTTTAATTTTTTCTCTAATATACTTTATATGTCGGTAAAATTATAGGATTGTAAATTTTGAATAATTAAGCTATAGATTAAACGTCTACAAACAATGAAGAAAATGAAAAATTTGAATTGAAAAAAATATTTTTTTCATTTTAAAACTTACTTTACACACATGATAGAATAATTTACGTCAATGTAAATTTGCCAATCTTTGCGAATTGCACCACAAAGATGATAAAAGATAAGGACGTGCAGTAAGAATTGTTAGTACTTTACATGACAAGATCATAGATTTGCATTGTTATATTTGATTATAATGTTTAAATACTACATCTTGGAATCAAATTCAATTTCATACTGGTTGAGATTATTATTATTATTTAAGAATTTAACTATACTATTTATAATACCTGTTCTACCAGGTGACTTTATATTTCATATAATCTATAAAATGATAATCTATGAAACATTGAAACATCATTTTATTAAAGATGATTCAAAGTTTTCGGAAAAGCTACTTGAATAAAGTATATTTTGATTTAATTAACATATATTTATCATGGAAAACAAATAATCATATTTTATTTTAATATTAATGTTATATTTTATGGCAAAGTTTTGTATTAATGTCTAATATTAGCGATAAGCGAATATATAACCGATTATCAATTAAAAGTCGAACATCTCGACTGTTTTCCTGGGAGACTGTAGGGAGACGAGGGGGAGAGAATGAGGCTCTCTAGAGAGCAGGCGGCGTTGCCTGGGCCAGGTCCCGCGGGACGCGGCGTGGGCGGCGAGAACTTCGCTCCACAGGGATCACCCTCTATGGGGGGAGACCGTGATATTTTTAAACAATATCCCAGACGAAAGTCCTTGGAAACTATATGTATATGCATGATTAAAAGATTGCTAAAATAAAGGAAATGTTTAAAAATATACTGTACTTTATAAAGTATTGCCTGAAATTAAACGGTTAACTACAAAAACTTTCATTTACACGTTTTCTTAAAACGTAATTCGAAATGATACTGTCAAAATCAATCAAGGATTTTATTCCATTTATTATCTATTATGTATTTAAAATATATTATTATTCATTTTTTTTACTCAGTCATTTTCATATGATACATACACATTTTATAGAATATATAGATAGACAATTATTTCGTAATATATTCTCTCAGCCGTTGTCTCGATATTAATGTCAACAAAGATCAATGTATAACATGTAATATATTATAATATATTCCTATAGATTAATACATCTTCTCAGAGATACGTCAGATACTCATGCAGACTTGTTATTTTACCTGTTATGGATTTTTTACGTGAAAACACGTGAGTGATTTATTGAAGTCGACTGGGAATAGCAAAAAAATATGCTTGGTTGTGTTAACAGATTGCATTAATATTTTTTTCTTCTAAATTTCCTTCTTATAATTCAGAAAATTTACAATTCTTTGTCAATTCTTGTTTTGACAATTACAAATTATTTAACATGCAATATAAGCGCCACAAAATAATGTTTAAATGTTTATCTTTAAGAATTCTTCAAGCAAACATTTACAGGCATCAATAGCCTTGTTAAAGCATTTATACCCGTCTAGGGTATAAATATCCCTAATTAAAATTCAGTTCATTAGAGTAAATTTGTCGATTAGTAAAGTAAGAATAGCCAGGATAGCCGGGAGGTCGACATCAACATAAAACTGTTATGATATGGCTTTACCGTATTTCCCAGCACGCAGGGCGGAGGTGCGCGCCACCCAGGGGAAATTTCGCAGCGGTTCTCTGTGGGCCTCTACAAGTTTTATGGACGCGCAACACCCCGCTCACCCTACACCCGCAGCCGCCATCAACTTCTTATCGTTTCACATAACAACTACTGCCGGTAAACGTTAGCAACATAATTACTTGGCCGCAGCTTAAGTATTCATTTCACGTTAGTATTCTTCGAATTCTTCAATTACATGAAAAACTCATTTTCCTATAATTACACCGAAAAACACTTGAACCTGATAATCTAAATATGAATATTATAAAATTAAAAAAAAAATTAACTTGTGAGTTTTATATTTTATTTTGTAAATTCTTCTTTCATTCTAAACGATTCAAGATATGGTAATTCATTTTTATTGTCTACCTGGGACGTTGAAGGATTAATAATTTTGTTGAATATAAAATTTTAATTTCCCGACAAAAGGGACGGTATACGACAAGTTGAAATTGACATGTTATTGGACCCATGTGTAACAAAGGTCCGACGTCGATGTAGCGATATCAGACAAATCGCTGAGTGTGGGATGTGGATTAACTAGTAATTAAAGCTGTATAAGCCGTATTTTTATGGACATCATACATAGATTTGTCACTTAAAGATTTATTTTATTATTATAGTTTTTTTACATTAACTTTTTGCAGCTGCACAGACCTTCGGATTCGTGCCTTTTTTAATTTCCCTCTCGTTTTGTTATTTCGCTACGTTATTTGTCATATTCCTATTATTTATGAATATTTTTTTTACGTTTTTCTCTAATTAAATATTTTATGTCGACGAGCTTTCAAAGAACTTCTCTCCATGTTTAGACATGTAGATATGTCTGACTTTTACGATTTGTAAGGAACTGTTTAATTAATCAACATAAAATAGTAGAGATATAAGTGGTTATATGGTCGATGCGCATAATTTTTGATGTATATATGTGCTCGAATTGCTCGAAAGTGGCTGAACCGATTTGGATCATTAAAATTTTCTTCCATTGAGATAAGTGATGACTTATTACAGGTGATCGCCATATATTTTTATAAAATCGGGTTAAAACAAGTTTTCTAGACTGTCAACATTAAATGTTTGTAATGGGTATTGTTTTGTTTCTCAATAACGTATACATATTTTGTTTAACTAATTCGTTTTATGTAATACGGAGATACTTCTGACTTACGTTAACGAATACTATTCGATATTTGCTCACATGACAACGTTAATTCAAGTTATCTGACTCACAGTATAAATTTAATAATAAATTAATTTTATGCGTTTTCTGCATAAAACGTTTAAAAAAAACAATATACATACAGTAAGATCGGGTCAATGGGTTGTTTAATTGACGGTGATTATTTCAAAATATACTAATTCAATTGATTATACAAATATCCATATATTATAAAGGTCACGTGGAGCCTTCAGTAAGATGACAGCATAGTTCTTACGAAAGAACTATGCTGTCATCCGCTTGTTTTGCGGTTACTTGGTTCTTAATTACCTTAAATAGTACAGTTTCATTATTTTATAAAAAAAATGCAGGTACATATATGCAGGGAAATAACGTTGCTTGGAATATATATTCCTTAATATCTTCGCCAATTGTAGATCGATTTTGGTGATTTCGTGGGTAGACCCATTTAAATGAAATTAATAATCTACCCGTAAGGGTTGCAGTGTTTGTATTTTTTTATATCGTCACTGATTCTAAATTGATATTTTGATGTCAGCTAAAAAAAATGGAGACGAAAGTAACTCGTGGCTAAATATGTTAATAAAATAGGGTATAGTTATGTTAATAAGATAAAATATATACCGTAACCGTAACAGCCTGTGAATGTCCCACTGCTGGGCTAAAGGCCTCCTCTCCTCTTTTTAAGGAGAACGTTTGGAGCTTATACCACCACGCTGCTCCAATGCGGGTTGGAGGAATACACATGTGGCAGAATTTCATTGAAATTTGACACATGCAGGTTTCCTCACGATGTTTTCCTTCGCCGTAAAGCACGAGATGAATTATAATCACAAATTAAGCACATGACAATTCAGTGGTGCTTGCCCGGGTTTGAACCCACGATCATCGATTAAGACTCACGCGTTCTTAACACTAGGCCATCTCGGCTTTCAATAAATACCTAAACATAATTACCTAAACATAATTTTATGTTTGACATTTGATACATCATAGCTATGTATCTACTGCGGTAGATACATATAGCGAAGTTCAGATAGCAATAAGCGGGAGGTATTGCATTAGGTATCCCAGGAGCAGGCCGGAGAGTCGCAGCATCCTCGCGCTCCCCGCGGGACGCATTACGAAAGCACTAGACTCCACCAGATCGATACCTTAAGTTAACAACATTACGTCGCTGTTCAACCACTAACAACAGTAATATATACGGAACACATCTTTATTACTAACATATTTAAAAGGGTAATTAAAATATTTAATATAACTACCGTATTCTTTATTGTACACAGTATATAATAATAATACAAAACGTTATTTCGATTATATTTGAATTGTAATGAAGATATTAGTATGTAATTAAATTTTCGTTATTATAAAATGTATAATTATATCAGCAATTCTGACTATAGAGCCAAAGGGCCATGGTTAAGTAGGTAATTAGTAACTTTAAATTATACCTTTTTATTTAGAAAATGTATGCCTATAAATGTATATGTTAACCTACCGCAGTGTTAGTTTTAATTGGCAAAATATTTCTAGTCAGATCACATATAAATCTTACTATACGTATTTCAAATATTTATAAATTAAATAATAAATAATTAATAAACTTAAACTTTTTTTGAAATCATACATTGTATGAATAAAAAAGAAATTTTACTTTAAACGTTCAAATTAGCCTAAAGTTATTTCAAGTCTTAAACAAGAGGCAGGTTAGGATTAATTGTGCCTGACACGTGACCGCAGGCAGCGGTCGCTGATAAAATGCTGATATTAGGACGCGCGGCTGTTACGGCGCAGTGTGTCCATCACACGACAGTATAGAGCTCAGACTGACGAGTGACATGATCGTTAATACTTAACACTCCAGCTAACATTTTTCACAGTTTCCTAAATACTCAATGAAGCTTCCTATACTGTAACTATTAGGAGACTAACCAATATTCAGGATATAAACGTCATTAATTAAGTATATTCTGATTAGAATTTATCTGGAAGAAAAACTTTCTACAATAAACATTCTTTGCGAGATTGAAATTTAAATAGTTATTTTCGTTAGCCAATGTTATTAGTCACTGTTATTTGAAGTTGTTCTTAAAAATTATTTACATTTTAATAATTAAATTTGAAAATTGAAATGGTTAATTTTATTATATTTAAAGTTATATTAAAAGTTATATTTATTATGTTTCGTTTTAATTTGATGAAATATATCATTTTCTATAACTACAAGGTATTTTTACAGTAAATATCAAATTATTTATATATACACCATATATACACCAATTTTCCTTTAATTTATAAGTGCTATTATAATTACAAATTTTACTTACGCTTTAGAGATCTTGGTTTCGCCTGTTTCCTTCTAGACATGTTCTATTTTAAAAACATTGTCCTAAAAATTAGTTAACAGTCAAATTATCAAAGTTTATGGTTATTGAACACTACACATACAACACGTCATAAAATAATATCTACGATATATAAGAAATTGTCATTTTTCCGTCTTATATATATTGGGGAAAGTTATTCGGAAAACTCCGTGCGTGTAGTTATGAAAACAAGAGACGCGAGAACGGACGGTTCACCCCGCATTCTCTGAGCTTACTGGCGCCCAACAAGTGGCAATAACAATATTGCAAGCTGCCGCGCAAACTCAAATAAGACGCCGCTTTAAAGTTGATCCTAGCACCCATACCTAATCCTGCTGATAGATAGCAGATAACACATATAAAATAATGGTAAAGAAAATGAGATCTATACTTTTTCTCATATTTATATCAGTGATACAATCTCTTTTACATATCAATAATACTCATAGCATTAAAATAAAAGTCTGATCTCGTTAATCGTTAAGCATTTTGATTGGGTTGTATTAAAAGTTTTATCATTAACGCAATTCACAACAATGGATATTTTAAATACTATCGTGCTTGCCTCGACTCGAAGGAATGCTTTAAAGTTATATCTTGAGCGATTTTATATAAAAATATATCAGCAAACGTTATAGCGACCGATAATAAACATTTAACCAAATTATACACCCCTTTTATACTCTTTCTGTTAAAAATGTTATAGTAACGCCGAAATTCAGTGGACAAAAATATTTTAATTTAGTTTCTTAAATATTTTGATAAAGAATAATACTCTAATATTGTATGACAAATAAATCTGACTAAAGTTACCATGGATTCCGTTTATTTATAAAGATAAAAATGGTAGCTGATAACTGTACTAACTGTAATGGTACTAACTACATTATGAACGTCTTATGTTTTTTTCCGAAATTACAACCTTAAAAAGGTAAAAGTTGTATATCCATTAGATTAGGTACTAAGAAGTTTTCCATGAATCTGGAAATAATTAACAAACAAGTAAGATCCCCACCTCTCTAAATAAATATTTAGAGAGCTTGTATTATTATTTGGTACTACTGCCTACTACGGTAGCTGCAAAACCATGTGTTAATTACATACTTATGTACATATATGTAAGTTAAGGTGCAGAACAAATGCATATTGGATTTTAGAATAGGCTAGGTCACTATTTTTTAGATTTTTATCAACTTCTGTAGTCGGAAGTTAGAAATTGGAAATTATTATAATTTAATATTGTAAGAAGTAATGAACAAGAAGAGAATATTTAATATGACAATCTTTGTATTTAGTGATGCAACATTAAATTTTAAAAATCAACTTCGTACATTAATACATTGATCAACATTATATTTTTACACATATTCCAATGTTTAAATAGGCTTATATTCATTGCACACTAATATATCAGTGAAGTTGATTCTGACCGTTATGATTGTGCTGATCAATAATAAATCCTTACAAAGTTTCAATCAATCAAATCAATCAATCAACAGCCAATCGTTGTCCACTGCTGAACATAGGCCTCTCCCAAGGTGCGCCAAAGCTCCCTGTCCTCCGCCTTCCGCATCCAGTTGGTGCCCGCCACCTTCTTAAGGTCGTCGGTCCACCTGGCTGGAGGGCGCCCTACGCTGCGCTTGCCGATTCGCGGTCTCCACTCTAGGACTCGTCTGCTCCAACGGCCATCGGTCCTACGACATACGTGACCAGCCCACTGCCACTTCAGCCTGCTAATTTTGCAAGCTATGTCGGTGACTCCGGTTCTTTTCCGGATAATCTCATTTCTGATCTTATCCTTCAAAGATATTCCGAGCTTAGCTCGCTCCATAGCACGCTGAGCGACTTTGAATTTGTGAACTAGTCCCGCAGTTAGTGTCCACGTTTCGGCACCGTATGTCATGGCAGGTAAGACGCATTGGTTGAAGACTTTCGTCTTCAAACATTGCGGTATAGACGACTTGAGGACTTGACGAAGGTTGCCAAATGCTGCCCATCCCAAGCGAATTCCTCGATCGGCTTCCTTCTCGAAGTTGTTCCTACCGACTTGTATTATCTGTCCTAGGTAGGTAGGTATATTCACTAACAACTTCGAGAGGTTTCCCCTCGACGTATATCGGTCCCGGCACGACATGCCTATTGAACATGACCTTGGTCTTGTCCAAGTTCATACCGAGACCGACACACCGGGAAGACTCGCCTAGGCTACGTAGCATTTCGGTGAGTTGTTCCAGCGACTCTGCTATGATGACGATATCGTCGGCTAATCGAAGGTGTGAGATGTACTCGCCGTTTACATTGACTCCATAGCTAGTCCAATCCAGCGTTTTGAAAACGTCTTCCAACGCGTTGGTGAACAGTTTTGGGGATATTACATCCCCCTGTCTCACCCCTCTGCGCAGTTGGATCGCCTTCGTCTTACAGTCCTGGATGTGGACAATCATTGTAGCGGCGTTGTACAGACATCTCAGTACCTCGATATATCTCCAATCGATATGACATCTCTGCAATGAGTCGAGCACTGCCCAGGTTTCGATGGAGTCGAAGGCTTTCTCGTAGTCCACAAATGCCATACACAGCGGCTGATTGTACTCTTCGGTCTTCTGCACAATCTGCCGAACAGTATGGATGTGGTCCACGGTGCTGTAGCCTGATCGAAAGCCGGCTTGCTCTGGGGGCTGGAACTCGTCAAGTCGTCTGGCGAGACGGTTCGTGACGACTCTTGAGAACAGCTTATACACGTGACTCAGGAGGGAGATTGGTCTGTAGTTTTTCAAGAGGGTTTTATCACCTTTCTTGAAAAACAGTACCACCTCACTCCCGCTCCACGTTTCTGGGGTCTTGCCATGTTGGATGACGGAATTAAAGAGGCTTGCTAGCTCTTTCAGGACCGGAGTCCCGCCTGCCTTAAGCAACTCTGTTGTGATTCCGTCATCTCCCGGAGCTTTGTTGTTTTTAAGCTGTTCTAGAGCCGACCTAATCTCTCCTTGGTCAACGACCGGGAGCTCCTCGGAGTAATGGCGCATAAGAGGGGCGCGCTGGTCATCAATACTGATTCCCACGGGCTTATCCGATCTTGAAGAGAACAACTGCCCATAAAACCTCTCTACTTCTCCGATAATCTCAGGCCTAGAGGTAACGACCCCACCATTTTCAGTTTTAAGTTTTGTCAGACGCGGCCTCCCAAACTTGCGAGCGAACACTTTCGATCCCCGATTTTGCTCAATCGCAGCCTTGATGGCACGGGTATTGGAGCGTCGGAGATTGCGTCGCGTCAGCGTTTTTATTGTTCGGTTTAAGGCCTTATCTGACAAAAACGATGGTAGTTTTCGTCGTTTTCTCATGAGCTCGAGTGTCTCAGCAGAGAGTTTTGGTGCGTTGTCTCTTCTCTGTGGCGGAAAACACTTGCGGGATGTGTTTTGCAGTATTTTGACCAGCGTGTCGGTTCTCTCATCAATGCTGCTTATGGTTTCCAACGCGGTGAATTGATTTTGAAGTTCCATTTGGAACTTTTCGGAGCCTTGAGCAGCTTGGAGCATGGTAGGTCGGAGAGTAGACCTCATCATTCTCGATCTTTCGGCTTTTAAGTTGATATTTAGAGTGCCTCGAACCAAGCGGTGATCACTTCCGGTATTAAACCTGTTGATCACTGAAACATCTCTAAATATGTGCCTTTTATTCGAAATGATAAAGTCTATCTCGTTCCTTGTCACGTTATCGGGGCTTCGCCAGGTCCACCTCCTCTGAGGCTTCTTTTGAAAGAAAGAATTCATCAAAAAAAGCCCCTGCGCTTCGAGAAGTTTACCAGCATTTGCCCCCTGTGATTTCTGCAGCCCAAGCCGTAAGGTCCGACTTTCGATTCACCGCTATCTTGTACTCCCACTTTAGCATTAAAGTCTCCCATAACAACATTGTAGTGGGCCTTCGAGGTGTCGTTGAGGGCTTTTGCGATGTCCTCGTACATCGCTTCGACCACATCATCAGAGTATGTCGAAGTTGGCGCATATACCTGTACGACCTTCAGGGAGTACCTGTCGGAAAGTTTTAGGACAAGGTACGCTACCCGGTTCGACACACTACTGATTTCCACAATGCTGCTAATGAGATCCTTTTTGACTAGAAAACCGACACCACCCTGGGAGAGGTTATCACCTTCGCGGAAGTAGAGTAAGTTACCGGACTCTAGAGTTATCGTGTTCTCCCCCTGTCGTCGGACTTCAGATAACCCCAGTATATGCCAGTTTATATGACTTAACTCTACTTCTAATTCGGCGAGGTGATGGTCCAGCCTCATCGAGCGTCCATTATACGTTGCCATGTTCAGTCGTTTTATACGGTAGCCTGCCGTGAACCGGTGATTCTTAGCACCCCCTGCCCTGCCGATACCGCGACCGCTACCTTGGTCGGGCCTAGCGGGCTTGCCGGTAACTGGGGGCCTTTTTTTGGGCGCATCTGCCATTAAGGGAGGGGTTTGCCCATACTCGCTGCGCTGGGCAGGCGTGTTGGCGAGCGCAGTAGGGGGGTAAGATGTTTATGGGAGGGGGGACGCTGCTGCCCATCCCCCCTTTTCCCCGTCCCTCAGTCGCCTCTTACGACACCCACGGGATGAGATTTGGGGGAGTACTATTCTAAGCCGGTACTCCACGGCACCAAAACAACAAAGTTTGTTTAAGAACAATTATATCCATTGAATGCAGTAAGTGAACATCATTTGCCGTGTGGTTTCCGCCAGAATAGTAATGTGCCGTTCCATCAACTCAAGCTTCGAGCCAAAATTAAGAGTGAAATCAAGAAAATATTTGTATCAAGCGCATACTATCAGCTTCTCAAGAACCAACCCATCGGTATCAAAAGTATTTTCAAGGATGAGTTGCGTCAAGCAAGCAACCGTTTTGGAAAGTCGCCAACCCCAAATAAATACAATACGTCAATCAAATTTTGATGACATAGAGTAAAGTTAAGTTTCTTATATATTTTTTCTTTAAAGTTCTTTAATTCAATTATTTTCTTTATTTGTATTCATATAAATAAATGTTGTAAATAACGATTCAACAAAAATCGGTTACATTTTGTTCATTGATTGTTTAGTACATTTTATAAAGATTTAAATATACTTACATCTGTATAATTATTTTAGAAATGTAATCTCCAATTTAATAAATACCATAAATAGAAATAAAGAGGTTTTTATTTTACTACTTTAACGCGACAATATTTAAGGTTTAATGTTTAACGAAACGAATAATGAAACGTTTGTCATTGACCTAGGATAGTGTGACGCCATTCATCAGCTTTTTATCTGTCATTTCTCGGGTTTCCACTATCAATGTGAAACTAAAGGTGTTAGAATACAAAAATAATTACATGTGAAATAAACTTATTGCTTTATAATAAATTCTAAAACATCATGGCAGCTATAGAACTTCCCTATGAGGTATGTATTTTTTGAAACTTTTACTTCCGTAATTGCAAATTTCCATTTTCTTTGTTTGTGCTTTGTGTTAGTTATCAATTTTTCACGTGATCAAACATAAGCAAAAATGATAAAAGAATCAATAATTTTAGGACCAGTGGAGTTATGTAATAAAAACTAAGAACAATAACAACAACAAACAAACATTTATTAATTATTTAACTTGTTATGCAATTGAAATATAGATTAGAGAATAGAATAAAAGTATGTAATTTATATTTTTCTTATAAAACATTTTTATTGTGTATAACTAATATATAGTTTTTATTACTTTCTTTATGATTACCATAAAAATAAAAAAATATATATAAATTATCTTATTTTGTTTACAGGTTCTAGTGTACCTATTTAAATATTTACCAACATCTGATCGGAAGTCTGCTAGCGAAACATGCCATGCATGGTATCAAGCTGCTAATGATTATTGTTTTCTAAAAAACAAAACAATTATACTTTATAAAACTGATTTAAATGGTGAAACAACACCACTCCAAATTATTGAAAATTCTGTAACACCTTATTTTAATTTCTTATTCAGTGAAGTAGAAATATCAAACAAATTAAATGGATTCTGGGAGAAAACAGGAGGAAATATTAAATGTTTGACGATTAGAAAATGTGATATACATGAAAAAGTTATAGATAACATCTTACAGAAATGTAATTCTCTTGAAACATTAAATATACAAAGCTGTAAAGAGCTTTTTATGTCAGGCTGTCTACTAGATAAGACAAACAGTTGGATAGTAAACAGTTTGAAAAATTTAAAAAGCCTGAGTTTATCAGAAAACAAATATATAACAGATGCATTATTTTATAGATTTGTTAAAAATGCTCCTATATTAGAGGATTTGTGTTTATCTTTATGCCCTTTGCAATTTCATGGAGGTTTTGATAAGAAATTCTATCCTAATACAAATGATATTTTTGAAAATCCATCACAGAGTGTTTTTACATTTTATTTTGTTTTACAATTTATAGAATCTAGAGCTAATCACATAAAAAGCATGGTATTATCTAATACTTTAATAGATGGAGCTGCTTTGAAAGCCTTATCAGAAATTAAAAACCTGAAGTTAGAAAGTCTTCAACTAAACACCTGTGATCAACTCACAAATGCAGGCATTATATCGTTGACAACACATCAGCAAACTCTCAGAGAATTAGATATTGGTCTGTGTACACGGGTTACTGACCAATCTCTGATGTATATCAGTGAAAATCTGATAAATTTAGAGTCGCTTAATATTCAAAGATGCAGAGCCGTTACTAACTTGGGAATAACTGAATTATATAAATTGAAAAAACTAAAACATCTAAATATCTCACAATGTGAACTCATTACTAGAGAAGGCATTGAGAAAGGAATTTGCAAATCAGAAAATGTCACATTGCAAAAATTGGATATAAATTCCTTAAATTTAGTACAAACTGGTGTTATAATGATCTCTGAAACATTTACAAATTTGCGCTTTATAGATTTAAGTTTTTGTTTTAATGCCGTTACTGACACATCAATACAAGTAATTTTTAAAAATCAATTATTTTTACACACATTAAAAATAAGTTACTGTGATAAAGTCTCAGATGCTGGTTTAACTGGCATGGGGAAAGTTGAAACAGGTGATGATGAAGGACCTGTCATGTCCAATTATAATGAAGTCAGTATGCCTAATAGAATACATTTAGGTTCGAGAGCTGAAGAGGAAATTATTCGTGATGCAAGAAGGAAAAGAGATGTTATGAGAATGTGTGAAAAATTGACTTTAGATTCATATACTGGTTACTCTTTAGCGCGAATGAAATGCCTTCAAGAACTTAATATCAGTGGCTGTAACAGGATCACAGATGTTAGTTTAACATATGCTTTCTCATTTAAAGAACTCCGAAGTCTTAATTTGAGTAGATGCCAACAAATAACAGTAGATGGCATAAAACATCTAGTCAAAAACTGTCCAAGCATTGAGTATTTAAATCTAAACGACTGTTATAATTTAAAAGATGATGCTGTGATCGAGATTGTGAGAGGCTTAAAGAGGTTACAATATCTTGAATTAAGAGTAAGTTTTACTTTATGGCCCTATTTGCCTAACTAAAAAGTTATTTTGTAGAATTTAAAATTACGAATTATAATTATTTTTTCTTCAATTTCCAGGGTTGTAACCAGCTAACTGATAAAACTTTGGAAGCAATAAGAGATCATTGCAAGATTCTTAAGGTTTTGGATATTCAAGGTTGTCAAAACATATCAGCAGAATTGGGATGCGCAATTGGAACTTCACCTACGCTTCATACTGTATTAATGTCCAAACCAGGTCCATGTATTACTAATAGAGTAAAGAACAGACCACCGACACCACCTCTTCTTTATATATTACGAGAACTACGTTTGCACTAAGATAGTACTATGTTGTTATAGCAGATAAGTTTTAAATTAAAATCGCCCAACTAAAAATTTAGCTTAGTTTGTAATTTTTCTTCTTATCAGAAATTAAAGTTATGTACTAAAATTATTTTAGCTTAAAATTTATCTTTAATACCATTGGTTTATTATAATTGGTTTTAATAAACTAATAAAATGAAAATTTATATTAAATTTTAATTTGATATGTAGACAGAGTTCTAAAAGTCTTAACGACCTATTCTAATAATTTTAATACAAATTTCACATTCCGTGATTGTACACTTATAACTTTGTTATAATTAACGCAATGGTCACAACGTTTTTTCAAACTAAGTTTGTCTTTATATGAAGCTTTTGTTATGTGATATACTAATTTATTTGAATAGAATTATTTAATTAGGTATTTTAACTATTTTTTATGTTATAAATATTGTATGTATAAAAAAATGTATTTTAATTAATTCAGTGAAATATTCGATCCCGAAATTATTTCTAAATATGATCTTGTACTCAAAGTCGATTAAGATTTTAAAGAGAAAAAGATTTATAAATTCAAATTGGTATTATTTAAAGTTAAATTTGTCCCGCAAATTACCATAAGTGGTCTATTTATTTGCGAAAAATTAGTAATTTTAGTTATGAAATTTCCCTTATAAGTACTCAACAGTTGATTGACACTAGTAGCACAATTGATAATAGTTATTCTAATATAATAATATTCTTATTGCATCAATTTTTGTTTTATTTTTCATGCTGAAGTCAAAAACTTAACAAGTTTCCGTTAATGGATTAATCTTTGGCGTCTGTGTTATTGACCGTTCCACTAAAATCAACAACTAAGTTTACTAGTTGATAAAAAAGGATGACAAAAAGTTAGTATTCGTTTATTTTTCTCCCAACGTATATAAATTTAATAGTATATAATTAACACATAATGTAATTGGCGTAAGAATACATAACTTCCCAGTATCTAGCCGTATTTTAAGGGTCCGTTCACACAGACCGGCTCGGAGAGCATCGGCCTGCTTTTTTCTTTTCACACAGACCGGGTCGTATACGCTTGGAATTGGCCGGAGCGGAGCCGCCAACTATTTCACATCGACCGGCTGGAAGAGATCTGAAAGCGGGTGCGAGCGAGAAAGAGCACGCAAGCGGAGCCGGTCGGCTCCTTTTATTACTTCACACGAAGCGCGTTCAGGCATTTTTAATGACAAAAAAGGTGCAAATGCAAAAATAAACTTTACTACAATCACTCAAAACACTGTTTCCAACGTGATAAAAATCTGCTCTCCTCTCCGAGCCGGTCTGTGTGAACGGACCCTAACGGTATTTCAAACTTGGTAGGTAAGAACCAATACCGTTACCGAACAAAATCGTTAAGGGTAGAAAAGTATTTATTTTTTTGTTAATATAATAAAAGAGAATATTCATAACAAAGAAAAGACATTTTTTTTAAATATTTTATTACATTGTATTTAAAATAATTTATAAATTCATAGTTTACCTATAGATATTATAGTCTATTTTGCCCTAGCAATCTTTGTTCATACTTAACACAGTTAATGTTTTGATACAATGATAGATATTCTAGCAGTAATAGTTTTTCACTTTCTGTCTCATTTAATATTATTTAGAGTTAAGAAAAACAAAAATCATAAGTGCAACAATATATTAATTTTAAAACACTTTTTGTACAGGCAACAGTCAAACATATATAAAACACGTTCTTATATACGTACTCATATACAATATATTCATTTTTAGAAAAAAAAAAACAATTAAAATTTAAAACGATCCAGTTTTTTTTTTAATTTATACTGCAAGTAAAAATATATATACATCATATATATTGAATTATGAAACCAAGCTTTTAAAATATATAATAAAGCTGTCAGTTCCGTTAATAATTTACAAATTTACGCAAGTTAGTAAAACATCAGACACCTCAATAAGATAAGTATTAGTAAAGCAAAAAACATTATCATTATCCGTTTTCAGTGTTTTTTTTTAATATTATTGGTAAAAAAAGTACCGAATCATAAATTTTGAGAATAAAATTTAAAATAGCAGACTTCTACTTTGCTTTTGATGTTATATTTTTAGAATTAATTGTTTTTTTAGGTAGAATACATATATTTACAACAAATACAGATATTTTTCAAAATATAGGTACTATATTTTGAAAAATATTCTTATTTTTTATAATTTTGACAGATCAAAAAAATACCTGCGTCTTGGAAACCATAATAATTTACAAAGCCAAAGCAATATTAAATATTTTACAATCTCAAATCATAAGTGAGACATTTTTTTTATGATTTGTTGCATCAGTATACAATACCAACAAACTCATTAACATAGTACTATAAACTAAAATATTATATAATTATAATACATTTAAACACTATATGGTATGTACATTATGTAATAACAATATAATATCAAGATACAGATGCCTCCTTACACCTCCCTACATGAATGCTTCCTTTAGCTTACATAATGATGAAAACGGTAGTTCTTAAGAAATACAATAATGTTTTACAAAACATTTAAAATGCTATTTATTTTAAATTTATAAAGTTTTTTGTGATGTACGAAATAATAGAATTATTCTCATGTTCATTATTAACATGGTAGGTTAAAATTATCTAATTACTTGTAACAAAACTTACAAATATCAGCTTATTTAAAATATAGTTTGTTCTGATATATAGTATAGTTATATACTATAAATATGACATGCGTGCTCGTTACAAACTGTCATGAGGTGTCAGATACACCATACAAAAATATCAAATACTCATCTGTTAAGGCACAAAGCGGGGCGAATATTTATAATTTAAATATTTAAACTTATATGCTTTGTTACTTTTATTTGTAATCGAAACAAAAGAAATATTTAAACACACTATATAATAAAAGAAATGTAATATGTCACTACTGTTCTTATACAGTTATTGTTTAAATATAAGTGTCTAAAATGAAAGCAATAAAGTAAATGCTGAACTTCGCGTTCTATTATGATATTAATAGCATTATATGTTTTTTTGCTGAATTTCAAACTATTATGGATGTCATACATTTTAATAAAGCATAATATTTTATTAGTGCGTTCATTTCGATATTTTTACAAATAACAAATAATGTAGTCCATACATTACGTGACTCGTTACAAACGTAAATCCTCATTTTTTAGCCATCTCTCAAAAAAGTGAATCAGTCAAACATGTCTTCCTTGATCTTCGTTATTTTATAGTGCCTTGGCTGTTAAGTTAATAAAGCAATATAGTATTGCCTTAATTAAATTAACAAAGTACATTATATAAATGGCAATACTAAGACAGTAAGAAGCAGGACTTATCCTATTTTTAAACGATATAATTTTATAGTTACTTTATGATAATAGGTTTCTTGAGAGAATAACGTAAATTGTATTTAAACCGTAAATTACAAGTTCTTCTTTAGATTTCTCTCATGGCCTCAGAGTGAAGAGCGGAGATCGAACCTGCACTTGAGGCGTGTTGAGCGTCGAATCACTGGGGCTTGGAGACAAACAGGGCTCCTGAGAATTCTCGCCTTCCAGATCGGGCATATTAATGTCCTCAAAGTCTGGAATATTTCCTGTATACGATATTAGCTGACTCCCCTCAGCTGAAAGTTACCCAAGAAAAAACATTACATTAAATTGACAACAAAGCCGCCCACTTCAAAAAATTACACATTATTTAATATGCGTAGTCCAATAATATTATATATCTACATAAAATTGTATTTTTAAGTACTAATAAATATTCAAAATATTTAAAAAAAAATCGAAGAAAATAAATGCGTCAATACAGAGACACCTTGTTAGTCCAATAATATTATATATTCTTATCTTAATATTTAAATAATTAGACAACATTTTACTATTACTACAATGAATACAAGCAAATAAGATACCAATGTGACTCCATGCAAAACAAAAATATAATAATATACTTATTTGTTTTTATAGTGCTGAGAACATCAAGTAAAATGTTTTCATACATATAAAAAAAATGGTAATTTTCCTAAATGTTAATTTATTACCAGTTGTTCTTGATTGAAACAAAATAATTTGACTACGTAAGAACGGATCAACCGACAAACTGTAAATAGTCAAGTTATAAAATAATTATAAGGAATCGACTTACTAGCTGTTGCATTTCAAATAATTTGTTTGATAGTAATGAATAAAACAAAAACTCAAACGAAAACAAGTCATGACGATGTATTTGTGACTTTATCTGATTTTACATAGTCCTGTTTATATATTAATTTCTTGCTTACGTACAATGTATATTATCATCAATAACACAACTTATTTAATAATGTTTAACAAATGTATTTGTATGCAAAACCAAAAGAAGGCTGTTAGCAGACGTCTTCTATAAAACGATAGCGGCAACTCAATTACAATAGAAACTACTAAACTTAAAATAATTACTCTACAGCTTAAACGACACCATCTAAATAATATTACTCCATTAGATATCATTTACAAGCGGTAATAAAAACATAATATATAATATGAAGCTGAATCTACTGTAACCGTGCATATAATATCTATGACCAATTCGACTACGACATATTGTAATATTATAGTACCATCGTCCTCATTGAACGGGCTCATCGCGCGAGTGTCGTCACTGCTTACATTCGAAATATCACCTTTCAGCTTCTTTGCTTTAATTAACAATAAAACAAATACATTTCATATAACAGATACCGGTATCAATGCTTAGAACAACATATAACCTATTCTTAATATATTTTTCCTTATCGAGGCAAATTATCTTAATACTAAATTATAGTATTGATGACGTAACAGATGACACAGAGAATTAAAAATCAAGATTAATTTAAATTCAGATCTATTACGACATCACATATCCTATACATTTATAGTTGACCGTAAACCCCCCAACTATAATCACCCATTACCAAAATTATCCAACATCAAATTGGAATGCACCGGTCAGCTTCCCGTATTTGAAGATGCGGAAGGTACGGGTTACTTTGCTGGTGTTGTATCGCTGCTACCGATCAGCCAATCAAAATCAATCATCGGATACTGTTTTGTTGTATCTACAATTAACATAAATGTAAAAAAAAAACTGTTGACATATCGTTATATGTTACAATACAAGATGGCTTTTCGATGCACTGGACGAAATCAGGTTTACTTTCAGGGATCCATTCATTACTGAAATATTGTGCATACAATATATACAATAACCAAGTTTACCGATACGACTTTAAATAAATACTTAAATTAATAAAATACAAAATATGTTCGTTATATTACTCATGTTTAGAATATATTAAGTAATTACCGCATGAATTTGCCGCATTGAACTCTTGCTTCTTCATTTCGTTTAATAAAGTTCCCGTGGCATGCCATATTTTAATTAAATCTACGTTAACTTACCATTGTTGCAAGTTTTAGTCCGGTCGTCCGATGTATTGTAAGATAGCCCATAGAAAGGATCGTCTGATCCGAAAAGCTGTAACACAAAATGATTTATCATATATTACGTCGGCCATTCAAATAATACACATAAAAGCATTTGATTAATATACAAGCGACATGTTCATATACGACATTATGCGATTGTTATATATTTAAAAACAGGTTAATAAAATACTTAACTACTTAATAACTTTTTCATTCTTAATAAAATATAATGTTGTTGGAAATCGTATTAAATACAAAATAATTTTGACTGGTTCGTATTTCATGAAAAATATTAAATGATATTCATATAAATTTATTAATTAATCTAGAATGCGTTTAAAATATAAAATATCTCTGGTAAAGGAGTAAATAACTTATAAGTATAAATTTCTCTTATTAAACATATTAATTACATTTGGTTTTGTACGGTGAGAACCTGTAGGTCCTACGCTTTCATCAATCTGAGGACAATACAGAAGTTTATTTTTTTAATGTACAATATTGTATAATTTATAAATCAATATTAAAGAATCGGTATATTTTTTTTTTTAAATTCAAACAATTATTATGTAAACAAAAATCAACGACGCTACGATTGGAATATTTCGATAAGCATTATTATTATAATACGGCAGAGCGTAGACCCGTTATTACGTAGCCGGCCGTGGGCTCGTTATGCGCCAAGCGGCCGCGCGACTCGCGAGGCCCAACACGAGCTCCCAACACGTTGCTTGCAACGTGACTTCTACACCGCTACCAACCTAACCGCGATAAACGTCACTGTTTATTAGGCATGCGCTAGTGTGCGTGACCTGATACTAGCTTAACTAGGTACTTCGAAATAACGCGCCAAACCTATATATTCTTTACGCAATTTTTCGTACATATCGATATATATATATTTTCCTTTCATTTGTCAAAACATGCTCACCCCTAGTAATGTATTGGTGTCCAAGGAGTATGTGTCGCCCCTGAGCAGCTCTCGCAATGATTCCAAGTCCGTTTGCATAGTGTCCAAATGATCATCAATATCATTCCTGAAATTATATTTACATTGCAAGGTTAACAAATTATTTTTTAAATCATCTCTAACTTGATTAACATGAAACAAAGGCCAGTTTTAATTACATTAAACAAATTGCGAAACACATATATCAATTTTAATTTTATTATTTTTTTATATATTGTAGATTATTCTACAATAATTACAATTATTTAATAAAATATCCATATCGCGAAGATAACTGAGATTACCCAGTGAATACTTGTAAATTTTAATTGAATGTTGCAGTTTCAATTCTATCTAAGTACCATGAAAGTTCATGGGCTTGTGTTTTTTATTTATTTATAATGCACCTCTTGCTCGGCAGTGACGGTAAACATCATGAGAAAACCTACTAGTGTCAGATGATATTCTGTCATGTATATTCAACAATCCAATGTGTTGAAGTATGGTGGAATAGGTTGCAAGCCTTCACCTTGAGAAGAGAGCCTTTTGCCCATCATTAAGACATTTACCATACTTTTTAATGCAAAAGAAACAGTCTGTTATAGATAATAACAACATTGAAATTTAACACATCAACATAATACAAACAACAATAAAATTCACACTGCGAAGTTGCAGATTTCATCACAAAAAGGACGATTTTCTATAAATATTAATAGTGGGCCGCTTGAGCAAAGATTTATTCAGAATATTTATCATTTGTTACATACTTGTTGGAGTGCGATCCAAAGTGAGAAGAATATTCTTCTCTATTTTGACTGTTATCTCTTCTATACCTGAACACCAAAATCACATTTAAATCAACAAAAAGTCGAAAGTGCATCATTATATTCTCATCAACTTCATTATAATGTGCAATGATTTGAACACCCTGGCAAGATGAAATTTTTTTTTTTTTTTATAGAATAGGAAGGTGGACGAGCATATGGGCCACCTGCTGGTAAGTGGTCACCAAACGCTCTTAGACATTGGCATTGTAAGAAATGTCAACCATCGCTTATAGCCAATGCGCCACCAACCTTGGGAACTAAGATTTTATGTCCCTTGTGCCTGTAATTACACTGGCTCACTCACCCTTCAAACCGGAACACAACAATATCAAGTATTGCTGTTTTGCGGTAGAATATCTGATGAGTGGGTGGTACCTACCCAGACGTCCAGAAGCCCTACCACCAGTAATTTTCTATTGAGATTCTTAAATAAAAGTTTTACTTACATTGTCTGTAACCTATTTGTGTTATTGTTGACAGTTGCTAATGTCATGTTATTCCAATCAAAATCATCCTGGAGCTCAGTCTTGATATCAGCCAAATTTAAGTTGCATGTACTTGTATTGTCCTTCGACTTTTTAGACTTCTTTCCAGTCTTGACATATTCAGATGGTTTTTCCAACTTTATATTGATCCCTCCAAGCATTTTATCTTTAGATGTGGAAACACTTTGATCAGCAAGCATGGAATCTTGAATTGTACTTATATCTTCTGCTACAGCAACTCCAGCATCACTAACGGAATCATCACTTGCAAAAATCTCAGCTGGAAGCTTAAAATCGGCCGATGGATTTATTGTATTAAAATTACTGGTTGACAGGAGACTTTTATTGTTTGTAGACATATTTTTGTTACTTGTACTCCTCATCTTGGATTTAGATGTACTTGCAGATGCTGCAATCGCATTATTAAGCACCTGCTCCATAGCTGGTTGACCTATTGGAGATGTAGATGCCATTGTAGGGGAGGGTGATGTAACTATTGGTGAAGAATCAGGTATCCTTAAGAAGCCATTGGTATGTATTATGGGAAACGCTAATCTTGTACGATCTAGGAACATTGGAATTTATTAAATTACAATGATACCAATAAACAAGTTCTTATGTCACACATTATTTACATAGTTTTTATAAAAATTCTTCTTTTTCTTTGTTTTCTTTTAACACATGAATATCAAAAATATTTAATAATTATAGTAGATACAAATGGCCCACTTTTGAAATAAAGACAATTATGGACTCTTTAAAGAGCAAGAAGCAATGGAAAATATAAACCTAAATAAAACATACCTGTTTCATTATCGTCTCCATCTTCCATAGTAACATGGTATTGTGTTGATGTTGTGGGGTCAGCATTGTTGTGAGTATTGGAAATAATTGGATTAGAGGCCAAGTCTACAGACACAAATCCAGCAGGATCCAATGAGTCTTGTGAAGCATCATTTTGTACAATATCATCATGAGCCAGTTCATGAATAGTTGGACCATCCTCCTGAAAATTCAAGTGTATTTTTATAAGTGATACCAAATAAATATGATTTATTGTTATTATATTATTATATTGTTGTACGACAATATTTAATTTTTTATTAATAATTCTAATGACTTTTTGGTCAAAATAAAATATAAAGATTTAATCAACTATATATAAATATAACAGACCATGTCTTCATTTAGATCATCCAAAACATCTTTGTCAAGTTTCATAGTTTTTAATCTACTTGGGTATGAGCCATCTGCTGCATAATTGTGAGCCGCACTATTTATCATTAATTGATATGGCCTCTTAACACCAACATTGTTACTGCTGGAATTTGGAGCCCTTGTAGGTTGCACAAGCGACATCAGGAATTGTATTAGCTGAAAGCAGTATACCAACCATAAATATGGAATTTTATCAAAACAATCAATTTCAAAGATAATGAACTGCCAAAATTGCACTTACATTATTTACAATTTGCTGTTGTTTGATATGTTTCTGTCTCAGAATTGCTACCTCTCTCCACAATGCCTCATTTTCCTGTTTCATTGCACTGAACTTTGCATCGAGACTCTCTTGTTTACCTTTCATTTGTTTCACATCTGCCAGTACTTTGTTCATTAACTCTGGCTTTAAGAGAATTTTCTCACCACTTTCATTACTTGCAACTATTGATTTAGGGTTGGCAATCTTTCTTTTAATGTGCTCTAAAAGATAAGCATGACCTCTCATAAAGCATGGATGAGAAAATTCAATTTCATCCTTTTCATATCGCAGCCCACCATTTTCCACAGATGTTATTTTGTGAAATCCATACATATTTAATTGTCGAATAAAGCTTGCCATATTGTTGTGTTTGTAGTAAAGTGGTAATAATTCTCGGGCGAAGTCTGCTTGATTTTTTATCACAAATGTTTTCCCACCCTACAAAATAATATTTATATAACATTACTGAGATATAAATAACAAAAAAAATATATTACTAGTGATAAAAGGGCTGATGTACATTTTTAAGTAAAATATAAATATTGTTATATATATACATATATATAAATATTAATACATTCTTCCATTACCTACACTATTTAAAAATAATAAATTGATCTGTGCTTAGGTTATACGAGCTTTACATTACTAATACCAATAATAATATGCAAAAAGGCATTTGTTAAATAAAATAACCAACATCTGTACATTGCTTCTATTCTGATTACAAAGTAAGCATTATTAATATTGGTCCTTTTAAATTATTAAAATATAACAAAACAAAAAAATTTCTTGATGATAAAGTAGGAATATGTACAATCTATACAAATTATCGAGCATACTCACTGATCACATACAAAAACGTTTCATATGATTTTAAGTAATAATCACATCAATTATAATAAGACAAGAACCATATATACCCATCTTGGGTAAGAAATATTTTTGTTAATATATTTTATTTATTGCAAATGCCTTATACCAATAACCTTCTTTAATATTTAATTTAAAAAAAAAAAATATTATGACATCAAGTGGAAAAGTACCTGCTGTTTATAAAAAATAAGAAAACAATTGGTATATAGTATATTTATTTAGTACACATTTCATAAACATGTATCGAACAGTGAAAGTACATTTAGTAGGTACGAAATAGCTTCAGTAAAAAGGTAAGCATGGTACAAAACGTGACTTGTATCTATTTATTTATTGAATGGAATATTCAATGACGATCTGTCAGCTGCGTCCTATGTTACAGGTTGTCTTTTAGCGACTTCCTTACAATATTATATTTAATATTATAGCAGAAACATATTCTAATTATTATATTATACTCAAAGTGCAACAATAGGTCTTCGAATTCACAAATAAACACTCACAGGACTCCATGAAATCAAATGATTGGTCTCTGAATCATTAACCAATTTCCATAATTTTCCCAAAAAAGCTGGGACACTAGCTCCAATTTCCACAACTGAACGCATATTTTATAATCCAACGTATAAACAATCCGCACTATTTTGTATAAACGTCTTTAAATCTTATTTAAAATGGTATTTAGTGAAAATACGTATCTATTCACGAATCGCCATTTAACTTACTAACACATATAGACATTATAGGATTGTACACAGTACCGCAAAAAGAAAAAGAAACATTGACAACATTTACCAATTTTACGCAACATTGCACACACACAACTACAAATATACCAATATAATAAAACTACATGAATTTTCAATATAATAAAGATGCATTCAATAAATGTATTAAAAACATTTATTATGGTTTAATAGTTAAATAAACCTGTGTGTAAATAAATAGATATTACTTTTTTTTTTTTATAAATTTTATTATTAAAGATATATTTTCAATTCTTTTAATGAAATCTTATTCTTATTAATTCATTTCAAATTCAATGCCAAATACTACTTTAATAATTGTTCGGTAAGTTATATAATAATTATTAGGCGATGGATACAACTTAAGCTAATTTTGTCGCGTTAATTTAAACCTCATAAATGTAATTAATTTATAAAATTATACGAATATAAAGAAAAGACAGTATGAAATAAAACGCAGAAAATTCTTAAAATATAGCTTTTAAAAGATTCTTGGTTTAATAGAAAAACATTTTATTTGATGCAATGTATTAATCTCTAGCTGGAGAAACTATCACTATCACAGAGTATTTTATACGTAGACAGAGAAACTTTATATATATATATTATAGACATTATTTATATTTTTATTTTATAGGCATGGGCGTTTTTGGTTTTGAACGCAAACTGATATTTATCCGATTTCAGATTTACAAATCGATTTCAAAATCCGATTTTAGATATCCGATTTCGGTAACGTCTAGCCTCGCCAAATCACTTGCACTCAGGCAAATATAGTCTTTAAGTACTTATTCGTAAGGTCGATGATTGTGTAATAGATTTCCATAGCAGAACCAACAAATCGAAATCCGAATCACAAAATTCGCGCTATCCTTTTTATTCCGCTTTAATCCGATTTTATTCGAAAGCGAATTTCATATTACACAACAATCACTTTGCGTTTGGATACCATACACAATTCTTTTCACCAACCGACAAATAAAATCACTGGTGATATAACATATCCAGTGATTTTATTTGTCGATTCGAAATCATTTAGTGGTATCGATCTATAGATCGTTGGCCTTTGGTTCGGCTAGGTCGATTTTTGAAATCGGATTTTTAGTTTGAGAAATCGATACGAATCGATTTGTGTTTGAAATCGGATTTTGAATTCGTTTTGATATATCGGACGCATGCCTATTATATTATCTTTGGTACCAGTATGTATGTTTAATCTATGTCCTTCAGGGTAACGAGAAAAGAAAATCAGTAGGTAACTAGGTACCTACCGGCAAACTGAACTATAAAGTAATAAGTAGGTAATTGGAATTTGGAATTATAAAACGTCGAGTTAGCGGCGTGGCGACAAATTTTAATTTTATATCTGTGACCTTTGCCTTTATTTGTTCGAATTTACAATTAAAGCGCTCGGTGATATTGAAATTGAACGAAGTGAAAGGAAACCGCATTGCCCTCAGTGCAGTGATAAAATAATAAGTACCTATTCGCTCAATACTGACAATACATAAGAGTACGCAACTATGGAGGTATGTAATAACTTTTATTAAATAAATAATTATGTAATAAATGTATCATTTATTTTTTCATATTGTTTTTTTTAGATTGAAATCGTAAGCGTGTCTGGCTTAAAATCGTTAGGTAAAATACATGTAAACGAAGATGCTACAATTAAGGATGTAAAAGATACAATTCATAAAAGCGTAAAAAAGTCATTATATCCTGACAGACAATCACTAAGATTAGAGGCTAAAGGGCGATCACTTAAAGATGAATCCACCCTGAAATCTTTAAATATAGATAGTAACGTGAAATTATATTTACAAGATCTCGGACCACAAATATCTTGGAAGAACGTTTTCTTAGCAGAGTATGCTGGTCCATTATTTGTATACTTGTGGGTATACCAGCGACCCTGGCTGCTGTATGATACTGACTCTGCACCAGGCAGTGTGGCCACGTATGTTCCTTATTAACTCATTATCAATATAACTATATACATAACTGTGAATTGATTAGCCATTAGATATTTATAAATAATAAGAAAATAACAAGTACCATGAATAACATCTTAATATTCATACCATAATTTATTTAGTAATTTATATTATTAATGTTTTTAGTATTGCAGCAATCTGTTGGTCAGTTCACTATGGTAAACGCCTACTGGAAACATTGTTTGTTCATCGATTCTCACATGGCACAATGCCTCTTAGGAACCTGTTCAAGAATTGTGCATATTATTGGTTGTTTACACTATACATTGCATACCACATCAACCATCCCCTGTTCACAGCACCGTGCAATACATGTGTTTATGTCGGCTTAGCTGGATTTACAGTAAGTTTACATATGGCTTATTAAAAACGAATCCTTCCATTTGTAATATGGAAGAAAAAATGTGGCTTGCATTGAGATAATTAAACAGTAAACACGTAAATTTAATTTAACAAAGTTGCAAGATACACAATACAAAGTATTATTAATTGTAGGAATATGTATATAATAACATACTAAGTTATGAATAATGTTGCATAAGTAAATATTAAAGCTTTACTATATTACAGATTTGCGAACTGGGTAATCTCAGCATTCATATTCTTTTGAAGAATCTTCGTCCACCAGGCACAAAAGTGAGGCGTATTCCGAAACCTGATGGAAATCCTTTCTCTATACTCTTTAATTATGTGTCCTGCCCAAATTACACATATGAATTTGGATCATGGCTCTTCTTTACAATCATGACAAAATGTGCTCCTGGTAAGTTCTCCATTTTATTTTTCACTGTTTCTTTTAACTTTAGTATTATCTACTTCATTTATTATATCTGTGAATTAACATCTCAATAAAATGAGAAAAGTGATATTAAAAACCTGCTCTATAATTATCCGGAAGGTTTTTATTTTTAAAAGATACCGAATGAGCAAGATTAAATAAAGTGTTTTTACCTAGAGATATTTAAAAAAAACATACTTTAATAAATAACATTATGTACTTTAACTAAATATACACTTAGACTTACTTTCTTTTGTAAAAAATATTTTGTACTCTATTCTTTCTTAATTATTCAACAAGTAACAACTTCTGTAATCTGACCTCAACTTGACCTTTAATATGGTTAAACATACATTATGTATAACAACTAAGTATTCCAAGAGCTAGTAGTCATTCTTATTAAAATTTTACAAAGTTGGCATTATTGGCATAAAATAGTCCTATTGAACTGCCATAATTATAGATTGTAATTTTTTAAGAAAATACAGTTTTGACACAGCTGATATCAGCTGAGTCAAAACTGTTTGTTATTTATGACAAAAAAATATATGCATTGAGTAAATTATGTATTCTTTAAGTAATTTAGTAGTCCAAAAGCATTTCAATGGTTTCGTCTGCTGTTTTTTAATGCAATGACATAAATTTGTAGGATTTTTAATACATAATTGATTTTGTGTTCTATTAAACTGATAAATTTTATGTATACACACTAGTCTTAATCAAATTAATTATTAAAATTTTTAAGGCTTATCTGATATAATAATTATGCTCAGTAAATGAATGATTTAAATAAATATATTATAGTATGTATTATGTATCATAAAAAATTGTAGTATAAATAATTAAAAATACTATGTTGTATTTTGCAGCTGGAATATTTGCTGTGGTTGGATTATATCAGATGTCAGTATGGGCCCTCGGCAAACATAGAAACTACAAGAAGGAATTCCCTGACTACCCCAAAGGTCGGAAAGCTATTTTGCCATTCATTCTCTAAACAGTGTTATATAATGGGTTACACATTAGTGTATTAGTATGTTTATATGTGAGCAGAAACAGATAAAAATGTTTCGTTTTTTATTTCAAATGATCCTACAATCTTTGGGCTACAATGGGATTTAAAACATTAGTAATTAGAAATTATTTCGGTCTTCTTGGGAGGTGATGGAATTTTATTATATAAATTATAGCTTTAATATATTATATTAGCTTATTTTGATTTGTTAGAACTGATAATTGCATAATTAATTTGTAATTGTTCAAGTTAATATTTTGTTCAGCTGTTCTTGAGAACATCATAATTTATTGTAATAAGTAAAATAAAGGCATTTATAATTTCTTTTTCTAAACTGGCACTTTTATTTAAATTCTATAATGAAGCAATATTAAAGAATATACAGAGGTATAAGGAAAACACCATGATAAACTTATTATTGACAATCTGTTATTCAGTTCATATGTATGTCATTCCTATTTAAATTTATAAATTTAATAGAAGAATCAATTAATAATTTATATTTCAGATAGTGTTTGTATTCAATGAAGGAAAAACTTTTAAAATATTCTAAAATTAAAATCGGTTAAAATTTAAAACATTACATTTATTACAACTGCTCCATATTTCCAAAATCATGTTCTTTATCTCCACTTTGTTTGTCATCGACACAACAAGCCTTGCTGAGAAGACGTTCGTTTTCTTCTTTAAGAGCAACTATTATTTCTTCTCTTTCCTGAAATTCAGTTTTTTTGCAGTTTGATAATAGAGAATATATAGTTTGTTGTGTAAAGATTTTTTAAATGATGCAAAAACTGTTTCTTGCATAATTATGTAGCTATTAATACATTGGAAGGGCTATAAAATTGCAAGGTTGGAAACAAGCTATGACCTTTGCAAGGTTATTTACTTTAACCTGAGTAATATATCAACAAGATGTTTATATTTTGTCTCAATTTACTCTATTTTCTGAATATAAAATAAACTAGGATTTTACAATTTAAGCATATTGACTTACATTGTTCATAATATAATAAATCATAAGTATTATTAACTGCCTCGTTGGTCTAGTGGCTTGATATAAGGCCGCAAACCCGAAGGTCCTGGGTTCAATTCCCAGGTCGGGCCAATAAAAAGTTATTGGGTTTTTCTGTCAGAAAATTCTCAGTAGCAGCCCGGAGTATGGAAGTTGGAAGTGTGTACACTCCCGTGCCTCGGAAAGCACGTAAAGCCGTTAGTCCTGCGCCTGAACTCTTTCCGGTCGTGTCGGATTGCCGTCCCATCGGATTATGAGAGTTAGGGAATAGAGAGTGCACCTGTGTTTGCGCACACACTTGTGCACTATAATATATCCTGCATAGTTGGCTAATCTCTCTTGAGATTGGCCGCCGTGGCCGAAATCGGTCTGGAGGACATTATTATTAAATCATAAGCATCAGAATCTTTATATCATTTATGAGTATTTTTATATTATATCGGAGGAAAGTAAATGGAGAGCTTAATACTTTTTTTTTTTCCTTTGAAATATTTCTGAACTTGTATTGTCTGTGGAAAAAAGTTAATACCGTCTCTGGTGTTAAGAAAACACAATCTGTATGAGATTCCTTACCTCAATTTTCTGTTTATATTTTTCATCAAGGTGTTCTCGGTCTTCAGTTACGTGCTTGAGCTTAGCGCGCGCCGTGGTGGGGGGAATGTACCGCGCGGAGAGACCAAGAATTGATTCCATTTGAAAGCATTTCATCCTAGTAGACTTAAGCTCCGTGCGCAAGTTGTTTATTTCTGCTAATAATGTACAGTTTTCCTAAAAAATATAAATTCTTTTACAATTAGACTACTACTGTTACTGAACGATAGTGGGTTAAAGGCCTTCTCTCCCTTTGAAGGGAAGGTTGGAGATTTTTCCCAACGCTGCTCCAATAACTCGCATAGGTTCCCCACGGTGTTCTCAGAAGAAACAAAAAAAAGTAAAATTGAGTGAAGTTATGAATAAAATAGCAATAAAGAAGTTGTTGATTTTTGTTGGATGCATTTTAATTAATTAGCCGACTTAACATATCTAGCGAACCATACATACATTTACATTTGAGTATATTTGTAATTTACGGAGCGAAACAAACAAAAAAATAAAAATTGACATATCTGTGGGGACAGGAAAACAATTACAAAAAAAAATAAACCACAGTGCCAGTATTGAAACGTCCAGAGTAGCATATATGTATTAAGTCACCGATATTCCGATATGTTGCGGATAGACTTTGTCGAAATTTCCTAATTGTTATACCTATCATATTGTAAACATGTTAGCGAGCGACCAACCTCATGGTGCCATGTAATAAACTTCATAATGAATTCTAAAATAAATGTAATGGTAATAATTTCGTATTAATTGTAGCATTTTTTTACATTATTATTTATCATAAAATTATTGTTCTATCTAATAATTCAATAATTTGTTATCAACGTTTATCAATTATTTGTGGCTTAATATTTAATGCACGTCATCTCATGATCTTACTGAATTACAAGGTTTTGTACTGATTTATTAAAAAGTAACAATGAATGTACATCGCACACTTTAACTATAATTCGAACCACAACAGGATTATAGACAAATAAACAACTGACATGTTATTCATTAAGAATTCGTGAAAAATGGCTTTATGTGTTACGGCGTAGCTGTTATCAGTAACTTTGGAAGGAAATGTAAAGTAAATATAAGTATTTAAGTGGAATAGTGGTAATATCTTTACGTACTCCTTTGAGGCTATATGTATAGCCTATTCCAATCAAAGGTATTAGTATGAAGTTTGCAATGTGGGTAAAGTACTGTTGTCTGACTCGTTGGTCTAGTGTACTGTCTGTGTGTGTGTGGAGGTCCTGGGTGCAATTCCCAGGTGGGGCCAATAAAAAGTTATTGGGTTTTTCTATCAGAAAATTCTCAGTAGCATCCCGGAGTGTGTACTGGAAATTCGAAGTCTATACACTCCCGTACCTCAGAAAGCACGTAAAGCCATTAGTCCTGCGCCTGAACTCTTTCCGGTCGTGTCGGATTGCCATCCCATGAGATATGAGAGTGAGGGAAGAGAGAGTGCACATGTGTTTGCGCACACACTTGTGCACTATAATATCTCCTGCGCAGTTGACTAATCTCTCTCTAGATTGGCCGCCGTGGCCGAAATCGGTCTGGAGGACATTGATATTATTAAAGTAGTGTTTCTCGGATAGAATAGTGAACTATTTAATAACTTCTTATGACACAAGTAGTTACTTACATCCATGATCTTTCTAATATCACTCTTAGATCCATCTAAAGACTTGGAAAGCTGCATTTTGAGCGCGGCCACCTGTTTCTCGAGGTGATCGCGTTGCCGGTTGAATTCCCTTATAGCTTCATCCTCTGCGATCCGACTGCGTACGAAGTCTATGTCCTCAACATATTTTTGAAATAGTGCCTGTGCAACAATAACATAAGCATTGATAAAAATAACTGTTAGATATTTTGTATTACTAATAAAGAAGATCAAATTACTCTTAACTCTTCATTGTAATTGTAATGTGCTTGTGATTAAATACGATTGACAATATCACCTTAACGCTAAGCTTCAATTGAGTCGGATCTTGAAAATTAGCGGTCATGTTATGAAGATCGATTTTAATTTTCTTTAAAGTATTCTTTAATGTTAAATTTCTATTGGCTTCGTTTAGAAAATCCTTTTTCGCTGACGTCAGCTTCTCGTTTAACTGACTGATCTTTAGTTCTGAAACGTATATTATAATAGTATTAAATATAAATAAATAAGAATAATCATAACTTTTTTCTCATAAGCACGCTTATATACTACAACTAGTCCGGATGAATTTCTACTGCGACGGTCAATCACAAAAGACTTACGACCTTTATTGTTTAGCGGGTGATTAGTTAAATAATTATGTGTTTTTTACTTTTGAATGTCAAATCAATAATGAAAGAAAGAGCGAAATCAGTGTTTAACTAATCAGCCGCTTAGAAATGTTTATAAGTGAGGCCGTAGATAACTACGCAAGAGGTATAGTGCATCGTATGTGCAAATACCTACAGGTGCACGATTATGGACAGTACTATACAATTACGCATACCATACGCTGGAATTTTTTGTCTTTTACTGTCAGTAGAATCAATGAATAAGTGTGCTAAACTACAATGACATTCAAAAAAAATTACAACTGAATATTAATTTGATTACCGCGAAAATCTTTTTGCTTTAGAAGGGTTTCTAAAGATACTTCCAGCTCTAGAATACGTAACTTTTTCTGTTTAATTTCGCGTTCTAATGGCTCTATCTGCGGTCAAAATGATCGAAAAATTAAACCAGCTGTAACTTTTTGACGAATTATGTAACTAAACAAAATCTACCCGAAATCTTTAAAGCTAAATCATACCCAGATCATGTTTTGTATTCAACAATTTTAGTTCTTCATTTTCCATGTCGTCTATTTGAACTTTTAACTCTCGTATTGCATTTTCCTTGGGTTCAATCTAATGCATAGCCGAAATGAAAATTAGGTACCTACTGTTCATGGATTCAGCTTTGTTAGGAATATGTCAAAACTATAAAAAGTACTAAAAATTGTCCATGACCTCATTTCGACTTTCATAAGAGGTCTATGTCAGTTAACTCGTTAATAGTTTTAAGACTAAAGACAAATAATAACTATATTACAGACTTATGAGCCAAGCTATGAATTTTGGCAAACCAATTAAAACGACTAATGTAAGATATCAATGACGCAATATTACGGTGATAGGGTTTTCTGCGTGTCAATATGGGTAGGTACCACCCACTTATCACGTGTATTGCTGTCATGTTTACATGTAATGTGATGATTTGATGGGTTAGTCAACCAATGTTAGATATACAAAATAACATATTAAATTTCATGGCAAGAACATTGAAGGTATTAGGAATGAACGAGAGTCGTAACTGTATAGTCTGTGGGTAGAGTACCCATTATTATACACATTAGTGCGGAGGTGACCACTTACCACCAGGCCTTGCATTTGCCTCTCGTAGAATTATCGCTGACATATTCTGTCTATTGGCTTGTATAATTTCAATAGTACAAATATGCATTAAGCAATATGCCCAGACTTAAATATTACAACATGATAAAATTTATCTTTAAACACGTACTACCCGTATGTGATATATAAAAAGCGTTTGTACTGAAGAAGAAATTTTGTTCAACAAACATATATCTCAATCCATGGTTTTAAATTACTACAGAAAAATTTATTACCTGATTTTTTAATTCGGTTATCTTAAAATTCAACACGAATTTGTATTTCTCTAGTTCTTGTTTTTTTCTCTTCAATTCATATATTCTCTTCTCTTTATCTTGAATAGTGCCGTCTCTTTCCGATATTTCTTTTTTCAAATCTGCTACGTCCCTCTCAAGAGTAGAAATCACTTTTTGGAACTGCTTATGTTCGGCTAAAAAATATTACTCTCAATAAAATATTTTATAGCACCACACATCATATGTACAAAATTTTGGTTAATATACCCTTAAGCTGAGATACTTGGTGTTTGAATTCATCGATTTCTTTATTGGCAGATATTAGTTTTTTCTTCATTAAACCGGTTTCTCCTTTTAATCTTACGTTGGCGTCCTTTTCTTCCTTTAGTTGCACTTCGTACGCAGTTCTTATTTCGATTATTTCGCGATCAGCATCTTCTTCAATTGATGTCTTTATTGTTTCATGTTCTCTCTTTTCCATATCAGCTTGCTCTTGTAGCTAAGATATAAGTAATGTTGTTTATAATAACTATTAACAACATAAATATTTGGAAATGAATATTATATTTAACCTCTTGTAGAACCAGATCTTTTTCTTCTAATCTCGCTTCAAACATATCATTAATTTGCCTCAGAGCTAGTCGCTTACTTTCTGCTAGATCTTCTAATCGTTGTTCGTAATCTTTTCTCATTCGTGCTGTTTTATCTTCAAGGCTCTACATAATGTAAAGTTAAGTTATTTTTTACTAAAATATTGATGTAATTTATCACAGAGAAATCACTTTTCATACACTTACAATAAAACAATTATATGTCTCTTTTATAACACCAAAAATAATAAAGATGCCAAGGATATAATAGTTACGTTAATGTATGTTTTATTTTAAATATAATAATAAAATCGTTTTAAATCTACCTGATATCGATCGTATTCACTTATGAGTCGTATATTAAAATCCGCTTCTAAGGCTTGAAGAGTTCTTTCATGGCCCGATCGTAATTTTGCTATATCTTGTTGTATCATTCCAATTTCATGAGTGTGTTCATTTTCCATTTGCTACGAAGAATTATATTTAATATAAGCATAAATATTTGTCTATATGTATTATTACTATATATTGAGTATATGTTTTATAAAGGATGTAATACAGTAATACCTCATTTTTCTCTTTGAGTTCTTCAATAGCCGCACAATATCCTTCATGCACTTCTTTTAATTTCTCGGCTTGAGCAGCTTCGGCTTGACGCAGCTGATAAGTATGTTCAGTTTCCAATTCACTCATTCTTGTACTTAGTAGCTAAAAAAATATTTTATTGAACTATACATAGCCTCATTTTTTTGCTAAACATTTTCTTTTGTATTTTAATATATTACTAACGTTTATGCTATTGATTTTTTCTTGTAAATCTTTCTTACTTATTAAAATTTCTTTAGAATATGCAAAATCTTTATCAAGAGCTATAGCTCGTCCTTCAGCGTTTGTCAGTCTCCATAAACATATAGATGAATCATCAGACACTGACACCAAAGTTTGATCATCGTACGATAGAGCTATACCAGTTACTTTTTTATTGTGCATATGAAATTCATTGAAAATTGCTTTATCTAGTAGTGGTAGCTGTACTGCGGTGACACCTCCTTCACCACCAGTTATAAACAACATTAAATCGGAACGTGACAATAAGATAGTATCCAAAGCGCATCCAATTAAACCTAAATTTCTACGGATTGTGTTCGATCCAATTTCTTTAATTTCTCCATCGCTTCCGACACCGTATGTAGTTTTTCCATTGCTAAAAAAATAATCAAACATAATCTTATTGAATAAACAAAATATGAATTTAATAAAATCCTTAAAAAATAATAAATGAATGATGTCGTCCTGACCGATTCCGGCTACGGCGGTCATTCGGAACGGAAACTAGCTAACTGCGCATGAGAAATTATAGTGACCAAGTGAGTATGTGCAAACACAGACGCACTCTCGTTTTCTTGTGTTGTAACAATAAATAATATAAATAATTATCTAGCGAAAATGAATTATAATTATAATACCTATTTACTGCACATGCATTAAATTGGTTAGTTTTAAGAATAACTTCTCCAACTCGTTGCCCTGAAGACATATTCCATTCATATACAGCTCCTTCTGTACCACACGATACTAAAGTCAAATCTTGGGCAGACCACGCCAAACTTGTAATCTAAAATATTTCCGTCCACAATTACAATTTTACAATTTAGTGACTACACTTTTAATGCAGAATGTAATGTACATTACCTTTCCATTATGACCTTTCAAATTAAAAACATTTTGAAAAGAAACGGATGAAAAAACTTGTATAACTTGACCATTAACGGCTGCGAAGAGATGACCATTGGTGCTAAATTGTGCACGTTTACAATTACGAATTGGAAATTCTAGCATAACTTCAAAGTCATCGATCAGAACCACCATGAATCGCAACTTATCTGAAAATCCCACTATAGCAAAGAGCCCTATAATGATACAAGAGAATATACGTTTCAATATTTATAAACTAAATTCAGTAACTGGATAAGGTTTTTTATTATCACCAGTAGGATGTAAAGATACACAATGTATCTCTTCTTGGTATAATTTAATCAATTCCACGTCGTCTGTCATGTAGTTCCATATTCGTATGCTCTTGTCCTGTTCACCTGACGTCATGAATATTGGTTTCCAAGCGCACATCGAAAGAGAATTTATTCGACCATAATGCATCGCTGGACCCAGTTCTGTAAATGATATTTCTGGATTCTACAAAGACAGAAAAAAGTAATTAATAATACTTTTATGAATTATAATTCCACATTTTTAAATTGGTTTGCTTTAAAATAATAACTCTACTTTCAAATTAATAAGAAAAGTCCACTTTTCCTAAGAGACCATCGTAGCAGTGCTGGAAAATTACTAGCGTTTTGTAATAGCCCTTGTTGTTAAAAATACCTGAAGCATGTGTTGTCCAAACAATTTGACGTAGTACAGTTGTTTTCTGAGAGTTGTGATAAGAAGTGTTTCTTGATTAGGATCTATTGTTATATGCTGAATAGCGTCGAGTGGTGACCACAATGGGTGCTCTCGGGTATGTCTATAAAATAATATTAAAAAATTATATGAAAACTCATTTATTTTTCAGTCAATTTATCTTTTAATTTGTTTACAAAACTTACTTGTATGATTTTTTCGAAATTCGAAATAAGTTCCTTTTACGCCAATTATGTGGTGTTTCCTTCTCAAACATATGTACATAACCTTGTCCACACGCATAAGCGAATCCTATTAATGAAAAAAAAAAACTAAAATCTATCAAGGATAACCACATTTTAATTGTCTTTGAAATTATATATGTATATATTAATTTATAAAGTTACCTTTTGTAAAATTAACCAAACACGTTACGGGGTAGTTTTCTGTTTCGACAATTCCGGTCTCACTGGCAGTACCTTCAGCACTGGCTGAACTAGATTTTTCACCTTCACCTGACCTTTAGTAACATATAATTTGAAATGTAACATAACGTTCTTACGTGCAAATTTGCGCACCCTCATAATACGCTAGTAGCTACAGTAAAAAGTATTACAATTTTGAAAATTTATGTATTTAAATCTCTAAAAATATATGTTTAGTTTTTTTTATCATATCAATCTAATTTTAGGTTTTAGGCGGGTCGGTTGACTCTCGGTAGAATCTACATTAGCATATCCATCTATATTGATAGATTAATATTTAATGTAATATCTAATCCTCTCTAATGACTGATTGAAAAGTTCAATTGATGATTCAAAAGTTCTTGTAAAGTTGTAAATACTACTACTACTAGAATAAATATATTTTTTTTATCAAACTAATACGTTAGAAAGTTTATACCTTTAATTTTCTAATTTGATATAATAAGCTATAAATATATACTTAATGATTACTATACTATTTACAATATAATCATGCAATGTTGCATAATATACAATTTGATTAATAGAATTTGCGTGAATCACTTCACAATAACATCTTAGTTCCCAAGGTTGGTGGTGCATTGGTATTGTAAGGGACCTTTTATAGGTTCAATGTCTATGGGTGATGATGAGAACTTACCATCAGACAGCCCGATTACTAGTCTGGCTACCTATATTAAAAGTATGTCAACAATAAACGTTTTCGTCATATCCCATTTAATATTCAATAAAATAAACGTAAACAACGCAAGTTATACTTACTCTGCTTCGGTTTTTTTAAGCGACATCTCTATAACATCAGCCGCCCGAAATATAAAATTTTGACGCAATTCGCCGTTTTCTACTATCATAATTGTTCCGGTATCCGTTCCGAACATAATACGATCAGATGTTAACCACATACAGCTGGTAATATTTATCTACAAAGAAAATTTTAAATGTATTGTATTTTTTTTATAATGTTGAAGATTTTTGATGTTGTTTAAAATATTTTAGGAATATGTCTTTATCCATTAATTTTTAAACCACATATAGGGCAACAATTCGAAGTTTTAAACATTTAAATTTATTTCAATTTATTATATTGAATAAGTATATTTTACTAAGTGAAACAAAAGTAATTTGAAAATAATGTCAGTTTGATCCATCTTGTTTACATTTACAAAAAAATTAATGTCACAGTGTCTAATATAAAAACGCTTCCTCCCTTTAAGACAGATAACTCAATGCCGCTCTTACAGACAAATAAACAAAGAAGAAACAAAACAATACATAAGAATATATATGTTAGTTTAACACAGTTTCAGATCTATCTATCTATTCTTCTAACCCCATTATTATAACATAGTATGTATACTTACATTTTCAGCTTTACACCAGCCCCACTGACGCCATACAGTTTCAGAAACGTTCATAATACGAAAAGTGTATGGACCTGTTATAACCACAAGCGTTGCGTCTGACGGATTACATTGCACCTAATAACACAGTTAAATATACCACACAAATATCATCTTTAAACAGGCAATATGTAAGAGTAAAAAGCTAATAATAATTCTTACGCTTTCAACGATTCCCTGGCCGCTGGGATTTTGAGCTTTGGCATGACTCTCCACTTTTCCCTTGTCCCAGTTATAATAATACAAATACCAGTCCGGTTCGCCAGTTATTGCCACCAAATATTTTGAGTCGTATGTAAATTGAATACATGCGAACTCATAAGCCGTCGAATTTTCGAAAGGCACGGTTAATATTTTACGTCTCTTGTAAGTGGTGAGATCATATATTGTTATTATTGGCTTTTGACCCTCTTCAGATATTTCATTTAAAGCAAGCCAACGCCTGAAATTATGTTAATTTTAAATGATTCATTAATAAGACATTATACGAAGGATGACAAAATTTCGTCCATAATTTATCTCAAAAAATAGCCATGTAAAACATTATACCCCTAATATTTGAACCGTCTTCGGTTCAACAAGTTGCCAAAAGTTTTATTAAAACAAAATGAGAAGTTTTCTGAACTATTAATTTTCGATTCATTGAACACTTTCTCAATTTTTATAGCTATTATATAATTATCATTTTTAAAAATGCCTTGTTTTCCCTTCAAAATAAACCTTGATGCTTGTTTCGATCTTTTCATTTGATGATAATTGTGATTTTGTTGTATTTATCAATTCAGATGGTACTTCTATCCCATAAATAATATTGATTTGAGTTGGACATTTAAGAAAAGAAAAAATAACGATCGAAGCCGATGTTTATAGGTTAAAATCCAAGTTGCTGATTTGACTGATGAATTGAACTGGACCCGTGACTGAACTTCGGCGTTATTATAGCGTGTGCGTCGGAGTTAACTTTCCTAACTAAGCACGACTCAAAGTTCACAGTTGCAGCGTGATATAATATAAGCCTCGTACTTTTTTCTTATGAGATTAATTTCAATCACAACAATAATATTACTTTTCAAAGTGTAGTTTAATATGGTTCTTACTTAAATTAAGGAAAAGAAAACAGTATCGATATATTATTTTAGTTTTTAAAATGAACGTTATTCTACATTTTCCTTGCTTATTACTATATTGGTTTAAGGAAAAACAGCTACAATAATAGAGTATAATTAGTATAATTACCTGTTTGGTGCTAAGACTATAGATTTAATTGGTTTGTGCTTGTCTTGAAGTCGAATGAATTTTTGCTTTTTCTGAATGTGATTGTGAATCACAATAACACCTCCTGCAGGATAGATAATTTCCGAATCTGTCATATAGTGAGCATTGTACCTGTAGATCCAATGTTTTTTATTTTTTATTTATATTAATTTTAATCGTTGATTTTATAATACTTCTATTTATTTTAGTATAATACATACTTTACTAATATGAATATGTAATTCGAATGTCAAAACAATAATAATTTGGTACATTAAAGTTGAAATTTCCAAATATCCTTTCTTATTGGATGCTTATGTTATAAAATAAATAGATGTTATTAATTTTATTACTTTAGTCTGTAGTTTTGGCTATATGTGTATATTTAATCAACCATATTTAACCGGGTGATTTGTGAACTCTTTCATGTCTTTAAGCACTACGATCCAAATCTCGAGAGAAGTTATAGAAATTGGTTGATTTTGACGAGTTTTATACTTACACGAACAAAGCCATTTTTCTTACTATAATTATTTGATAAATTTTACTATACCTACCTCTAAGACATTACGTGGTACCAAAACTTCGTTAACCAAATATCGGTTATAAATATTTATAGCCTTTACTGCGGTACCGTATTTATTAATAATGCAATTGAAAATCGATGACAATAGTTTCATACTATTTAACTATCCTCAAAAAAATTGATTGCTAAGTTAGAAACAATTACTTACTGAATATCTGTTCTTAAGCCATAAAATATTCGTGCAGAAATATTAGGAGGAGTGTTAGTTCCCATTATGTTATGTTACAACTTTAAGGAAAACTTGTATATAGAAGTGAAATCACTATCAAATTATAGACAGCTTCATCGATACTCGTTTGAAAAACAATATATTGTTTATGGTTGCTATGGTAACTGTTAAATGTTTGACACGGCATATTTGATTTAAGTCAATTTTATGTTCCATTTTTGTCAAAAATTAAAATAAAGCCACATGCAAAAATAATAGGCAAAAAATATTCTTATAAGTAGTGGAAATCGAAAACGAATTAAAGCGATAAAGTAAAAGATTGGAAAACTGTTCAATACCTCTTAATTTTAATTATTTACCTTCAAATCAAATCATGTGATTTTGATAAATTTTTAACTCGCATAAATTTTTTTTGTTTCAAAATATTGTACATAAGACATATTTAAAACGAATATATGAATAAATAACTTAAAGGGTAATTAAATGTTGTTTAGCAGACGGTTTTCAAATGTAAGTTCATATTTAAATACTTAAAATAAAAAGCACAAGCCGCTTTTATTAAGTCGATTAAAAATTATGCTATTGTAAGTTAAAAAATGCGCAGCGCTTAGACTTGAAACGCCATTTATCTCCACTCTACCTGATTGGTGCTCAATGTCATCTTTAGTAGAGCATCCTCTTTGCAATTCCGAAGTAACTTGCTGTTTCCTCCGTCGTATTACACGGGACATTACATAAAAACGTATTTTTGCAATAATTAATCAACGGTAAATTATATATAAATTTAACTACAATTACTTAACTATTTAAGTTATTTATTATATTAAAGTAATAAATACTTAATGGCAAGTTCGGAAGAATTCGGTACGAAACGGAGAAAAAATGCGAAAATTATAAAACATTTAAGTAAAGATGTTATACATTAGTTACAAAAATTATATCCAGACAATTCATTATGAACACAATAGGTATTTAACAAGTTATAAAGATCGAGGAAAGAAACCGTATATCGTAGATACAATTAGTACTTTTATACTTATTTCACATGTTTAATCTAGGCTTCGGCATAATTCAGTTGTCCTGGTTTCAAACACTTTATTTACGCAGCCTTGTTTAATGAGAGTATGTATGTATAAATATTTTTGTGCAGTGAAAACGTGAAATGTTTTTACTTGGTCATTTAAAACATAGTAATTTTTCAGAATCCCTCCTAGTTCTTACAAAAATTCGAAAATCGAATATTTACATTCACAAAGCATGAAGCCAAGGGGAGCCAAACGCTAGGACTGCTAATACCATAACGAATAATTCCATCACTAACGAAATATGAAAGCAACACACACTTTTTAGATAATGGTTTTGCCAATATTGCTGAAGCCATCAGACCAATCACGAAGTTCGTTCGTCCTCTTAAATATTTTTAAAGCTTACTCAACATGAATACATTTTAGTTTATATTTGATGTCATAGATACTTATGTCTACCAAATGAGGTCAGCTACTCTCTTTACTATTAGTAACTATAAGAATTTAGGTTTGTATTAGATCCACAGCTGATTGATCGGAGCATAACGTATTTTTGAAACGTTACTCTTACGTTATATTTATGGATTTGTCAGTGACAGTAAGATATATTAAACGAATTAAATATTCTGAGAGGACGACTGCACTGACGATAATATATACTAAATGTATAAATGTGTATAATATCAAATTTCATTTTTTTTTTATAGAATAGTAAGGCGGACGAGCATATGGGCCACCTGATGGTAAGTGGTCAACAAACGCCCTTAGACATTGGCATTGTAAGAAATGTTAACCATCGCTTACATCACCAATGCGCCACCAACCTTGGGAACTAAGACGTTATGTCCCTTGTACCTGTTACACTGGCTCACTCACCCTTCAAACCGGAACACAACAATACCAAGTACTGCTGTTTTGCGGTAGAATATCTGATGAGTGGGTGGTACCTACCCAGACGAGCTTGCACAAAGCTCTATCTCCAGTAAAATTTTTCTTTTCGTTTCTTTTCTTTCATGGTCAAATTATAGATATATTTTGAAAAATCTTTACAATAGCTAATTCCGGAAGATCCGGAAGTGCTCAAGAACAGTTGTTTCGTCAGTTCCTATCGTCAACATAATGTACAAGTTTAGAAATATTACTAATAAGAGCGTTTTTTTAAATCTTATATTATTGCAGTTTTCGTAAGGTTCTCTTATTTTTTTAAATAAAATTAGCTACCCTATTTCACTCGCTGATAATAAAACTTTCTGTAAGTGAAAGATTTTTTAAATTTGCTTTAGTAGAGTTTGATTTTATCCATTACATCAAAATTTCGTCATTAAATACAATCTTATTTCTTCATAATATTATTATAGATTTACTTAGTTACTTATTTTATTCATTAAAATAATACCATGGTATAAAATCTTTATTTATTATTATCAAATAAAGCGGTGGAGTGGAGGTAAGACAGTTTATATAAAATAAACAAGGATGTACAAATATGAAGAGTCTATTTCATTACACAACATAAGTAATGATAACATCCATTAATAAGTGGCCGAGTCAATGAATTGGCGATACGAAGTGCAATTGATGTCACAATGCAATTGATCCTATCCTGTTCCATAACAATGCTTCGTCAGAGAAGAGCACAAAAGATCTTCAATAAATTGTCGCCTGTTATGAAGACTTAAGTTAAAACAAGGTCACTGCCCCCTCTTATTTATTTTTGTAATAAATTGAATGTTTTTATTTGAATTATTTATAATTCCAATACTCTTGTCAAAATATGATTTTAAAATCATGGAATGTTAACATTTAGGAGGTGCCAAAAATTTACAAAACGGAAAAGTTATTGAAATGTATTAAAAAAATATTTAGTTAAAAATTATAATAAGAATGTTTATATATAATATTAATATTTAAATAATTATATTCCGCCTATTTTAACATACTACTTACCTAAGTAGTAATAAAGTTATATCAAAGGGCACACTAGAACAAAGCTCTCATATCCTCATCGTAAGTGAAAACCTTAGTATAGTTTAGATCGCTGGCAACTTCAGAATAGTAAGTTATAATTTTTGTTTTTTTTTACTATTTAATTGTTTTGAAACCAATTGTGGTTCTAATTAAAAGTGTTTTTATTGAAACAAATAAATTAGTATCATCAGAAAATACGAGACAATATCTTATGTTGCTCTTGTGTTCATTATATATCTCAACTCAAAAAATATTATTTTATTTTAATAGTTCTTCCAGTATAGCAAAAAGTTACCGAGTCTCTGACAGTTGTACTTACGTCATGGCTGGAAAGGGATAATTGATTTGACTTTTGTTATTCACACTGGGCATCGGTGTTGAATTATATTATAATTGTAAATTAATTTATGATTAAATAACAATACAGTACCTGAATAACATCCTTTTTTTTTAGTTTAGACCAAGTTTTTTCACAATGGAGATATTATTATTAAGAACAAAGTGCAAATATAAATGCATTCTCTATTTCCCCACTCTCGTAATTCGAAGATCTCAATCCGACAGAACCAACGAAACTTTAGTTGCAGTCTGCAGAACAAACGTGAGTTCCAGCACTAACGTTTTAATAGCTCGATCCGAGATTTGACCCCTAGCTGGCCACTAGACTAAAAAGACAGTCAATACAAACATTAACACACAGATACCAGATAAAATACTGCGTTCGTGTATAATTATTATTTTACAATACTATTTATTATTCAACACTTTCAAACAATATAATGTGTATACTTAAATAAATTGAATGAACAAAAGAAGGCGATGACTAAGGCGTTTTTATTTCAAGACGGTAAGCAAATTCTTAAAAGTAACACAAAAAAAATTGTATTATACCTACATATAAATCAAGACAGAAATATCAAAACTGTATTAGGACAACACAAAGGTCATTAAATTTTATATAGTAGTTAAGCGAATGGATCAATATAGCGTGTCATGCGATGGAATTTTAGAAATTAGGTTACTTGCAATAATTTGTTTCGATTATAATAATAAACTTTTGAGCTGTAATAACACATTATTATTTTACCTTATATTCAAAAGTAATGAATTTTGTTGTGATATATGGAAAATCATATTGAACGCCACGAAGGTACTGTACTATAGATATAATATTATTGTATACATACACACTTAAATATTATTTAATTATACCTACTAATGCAGACATCCGTAGACTTTACAAGCCGCTGTTAATAAATTACGAATCAATACCTACCTACTCATAAGTATTTTTAATATGCAAGTGCTTATTCAGAAGACACAATGTAAATATTCAGTAGTTAAAAGATTACGTAATTCATGAAGTTGACATAGCACTTCTAATAAAATATTCCAAAGTGTGATATTTTCCGAAGTTTGCTTGGCCTTCAAGATGTAGGAACGCTATATATGTACGACTGACGTCATCAAAGTAAATAACGACAAAGTAACTACAGGACACCGTGGTCATTACGCTATTTATTAAAAATACACTTGTTCTAAACAGAATACTTTTCGTTTTGGGTAAGTTAACCGAAACATATTATATTTATCATGTTTCGTTTCTACAATTTAATTCAACGACATCAATTAGCGTTGATAATAATTAAAGTTTCTGATGTGGAACAGATTTGCCTTCTCACTTCTTTTAAAGTCGCTAAATGCGCTGCATGCAAAGCATTATATTAATCGTTTGTTGTACACGTTGCATCGCCTGTATGCTTAACTTATATGTGATAGCGGTATCGGTGAGTGCGCTGCCGCCGGTAGTGTTTAGTGTTCCTTTGGCCGTGACGCCGAGCGCCGCGACGCGTACTTACCTCGTACCGCGAAAACAAACTATGCAATTATCTCCCTTTGATAAGACGATACAGCTCGTTATCAGTTCGTGATAAGTTAACAGTGTGATACCTGATAAAAAAACCAAGTGGCCGACGCCTGTATTAGTGTTCTTACATATTATGTAAAACTCTGAAAGTCGAAGTTTCTCAACTGGTGGTGCAATTATGACGACGATGGCAGGGTCTCGTAAGACGGTCTCCATTCATGACTACCCTGAGCACCTGAATCCGTTTCGGGAAGAAGATAATCACCACAAGATCAGGTTCTGGACGATCGGACGAAGATTAAGCAGATCTAACAGCATCACATTTTCTGGGATTAAGGACCTAAAAAATTCATGGTGAGTCATCATATATTTAAATTTTGCCTGTGAATATTTTCGTATAATTACGTAAACCCTGCTAATGATATTTAATATGTATACTTTATACGCTTGCATGTTTAAGAAAACCCAACATCTTAACAAAAGTCAAAACCATATTATATATAACCATATTATAGCCTTTTACGCCGAAGGTTGTGGGTTCGATTCCCACCCAGGAAAGACATTTATGTACATGAACATAGCTGTTTGTCCTGAGTCGGGGTGTAATTCTCTACATAAGTATTTACAAAAGAAAAGTAGTATATGTAGTATATCAGTTGCCTGGTTTCCATAGTACAAGCTCTGCTTAATTTGGGATCAGATGGCCGTGTGCGAATAATGTCCCAGGATATTATTATTATGTTTATTAAATATTTTTTGGATCATTTATTTTGTACTTATTTAAAGTCATTTTGATGTAATTTTCCATATTTAAACAGATCATTGTTAGATGATAACTCTACTCGATGCTAGCAATTCTAACAATAGTGTGTGTCATACTAGTGAGAACTTAATGTTCAAGAATTTGCGGTCTCTATCACCACAAACACAATCGAGTCTCACTTTTAACCTCTTTGTTAACTAGTTTTGTATCAGCGATATCTTCGAAAAATAAGAAGTTTATTTCATTAAATCTTTTCTTATACAGTACAGTACAGTACCATACCTTTAATGTACTACCGAGCCAAAACCTTTTCATTATAATCTCTATAATATGATCTCGCTAGGAATTTAATCTTCAAGTTTTATCTTCTACTGAAAAATTATTCTTTTATATAGTTCATGTTAAATCTTAAATATTACCTAACAAGCTAAAGCTTGCATAGAAAATATATTGGTGTAATATTTTATACACATGTGTTTCAATTCAATTATCACTATTAGCCAAGTTATTACGAAGTGCAGTACGACGAAATATACCGTGTATAGCAGTCATAGTTACCGAATGACATAAAAACACTATTTACCTACATCTGAAGGATTTCATTCTGATTAAACAATTCGTATTTTATATACAATACATATTTGAATACGCGTGGTAAAAGAAATATTGATTATACATTTTTACTTTAACATAGCTATTTAAAAATGTTCTTGGTATGTCCTAATTAAAATACAGTTTTCGACTAATTTGTCTCGTGAATTAGTCATTATTGCATAATTAAAGTTCCATTATAATTAAAATTAAGTAAATTTGTTGTTGTATAACATCAAAGCAGCTGCTTGTCGATACGTAATAGCTTTTCTATATCGACAAAGGTTTTGAGATAATTATATCTCTCTTCTTAAGAAAGTGTCAGAATTGTAATATCTCGGACATATCGTGACTGAGAATATAAAGGATGACGATGACATGGCGAGGGAAAGGACTGCTACTTACGTCCATTATAATATTTTGGTTAACAGGTTTCCACATTGCATGTGAAATGAATTTTATAGCGTTTTGTTAAACACGTAAAGCACACGTGCGGCCTATGGATCAATAATATGCAAAAGGCCCACAATGTTCTTTGGGTAAAGTATAATAATGTCTTAATTTTAATATTGGGACTCATTTTCTATCCATAACGAGGCACACAAACGTTGTATACAGATCATAATATGCAAACATCTCGTTGCTGATGTTCAGAGTAAGGTACTAACTCCAAACTAAGAGTTAAAGCGAAAACCCTGACCGTTGACTGTTTCATAATGCTCGATATATATACCAGGCCCCTTAGCCACTTATACGTACAAAACACAAATATAAATATGTTTTTTTTTTTATTTTAAATTGTAAACTATGAAACAAGGTCTGCAGTGAATACATTTTATTTTATTGTGATTGTAAAATGGTCTGTTTAAAGGAAAACCAATCAGTTATTTACAGTTAGTTTCAATTGTTTTAGCTTACGACTTGGCACGATCGTATTGTACAGTAATGAAGAATAAAAGAAAAAAATACCTAAAACCACTCGCGAGCTTTTACCAAGTTAAAATGTATAAATTACAAAGTCCAATTTTGAGCTAAGCTTTTGTTGTATGATAGTTTTTTTTTTAATAGGCTTTCAAAGGCCAGACTCGGGTGTCAAACATGGGGCAATATCCATTCGTAATTTTATTATTAAAGTGAATTTGAAAGTTAAATAAAAATAATAATCAGACTCTCCTACACATAACTCTAGTTACCGTGTGTAGAGTCCGAAAGCGTAAACACAAACACGACCTAACGTCCTCACCCAGATCAATAAATGTTAAAAATAGCTTACCTTACAGAAGTATATTTGCAAATAATCAATCACAATATTTATATATTTTTGTTGAAGCAAATCTTTTTTTTAAACTTTTTAAAAGATGCTTATTTATATTATATTAATAAATTGACGCGTTATCATTGGTGAATTCGAGAAAAAATAGCGTTTTGTATGTCGGCGAAATTCATTTATTCAGCCTATGCCGGTGGGTATAATGGGATGAATTTTTTTTAGGAATTGCTTATAAAATGAAAGTGAGCACTGAATGGAGGATGAAAGTTTGTTTGATTGTTCGTCATTTTTGTTGATAGAAACAAGTCAATCGGCATTTATGCTTCTGTATAAACTAAAATATGTTTATTACAGCGTTTTAAAATAAGGAGTAATAAATAAGGGAATGAATGCTTGAATGGATGTTCGTCATTTGTCAAACTACAAACGATGAGAATTCAATATTTAGGCTTCTGAAGTATTAATAATAAATTATGTATTTTATTTCCAAAAATGACATGAAGATGTGACCCTTCTATTTAATACAGTGTTCTAATTTTTTTTGAATTCAGTAATTGTTTTTAAAACACTGCTGTGTTCAAATTATTTTGTTAGTATTGAGTGCAGGTTACCCAGGTTGTGATCCACACATAAGAATAGTTTGCAGGAATTTGTGAAGTTGAAATAAAAACTATTAAATTTATTCAAAATAGTATTTTATACATCATTTGAGTAACTATTATGGCCGTAAATAAATATGTAAGTTTTCTTTTGGTTTAGCATTTTAGTAAGATTTTGTGGTAGTTTCCGCTAATATACTAACTATATAATAACGAGTTGACCCCCAAATCTAGGCTAAAATAGAGGAATTCGAGGGGGAAAACCGAGCGAAGCTTGTTCACCCTGGTAATGTGCATTAATCAAGAACTTTTATAGTACACGATATAGATATAACAGAGCTAATAGCAAATCGCATGATATGTGTAAATCTAAGGCTTATCTTTACTACTACTACTTCTTCGATTAGAATGGGGGTATATTATTGATTATAAAACATGCAAACAAGTTCTGTACTTACTGCTCTTCTGGGTAGATACCACCCATTCATCAGATATTATATATGTTTTTTTCCAGTTTGAAAAGTGAGTGAACCAGATTAAAAAACGCGCGACGGCCATAACATCTAAGGTCTCAAGAATGGTGCAAGGAATGGTAAACATTTATACAACACCTATTTCTATGGGCCGTGTGGACAACTTACCGTCAGGTGACAAGCTTGTCACCTGATGGTAAGTTGCCAGGTTATTTAAAAAACATTAATGAATACATTGAATTTTTTTCTTGGTACAATCCATATTTATTTATTTAATTTTGTAAAATGACGATGCTTTGTTGTAATAATCTATGTCAGTTAATATATTCTGATTTTATAGTATATGCTGCATAATCTACCGAGCTTCTCTATATCTATGTTAGCATTTTCCCGTGAGATTAGTGCAGTTCTGTCTGGTTCAGTACCATGACATTCAATTCCATTATATCCAGAATGAACCGAATTATATCCGAGTTATATAACTATGAGAGCAAAGGACAAAGCTTAGGCCATATGATTGACAGCTCATAAACGGCCTCGTACAATATTGTGGTATGTATCTGTGGGTATCTTTTACCATGCATTCATTTGGTTTGCCTACTGCTTATATAAGAAAATAATTTGTAACTGCAAACACGTGATTCATAAAATACTTTTTATAAATCTTGGCCATCTGAAGTACTCGTTCGCCTTAATTTTATCTTAATATAATTACGAAGAATATTTATCATACAAAAAGAGTTTGAGTCATTCCAGCGGGCATTTATAAATAGGCAGCGATTTATAAATAGTGTTGATGTCATATTATATATAATACTTGAAAAATATATAATAGTATATATAATACTTGAAAAACAAACGAGAATCAACAATCAATTATAGACTATTATTGACACCCTTTTGCTCATATTTGAAAGTTAAATATTTTATCATGCTTTTATCGTATACTTATAATGCAACTAAATTATTTAAATATTAAATTTTATTAATAATGAATAATATTCCGCGTGGTCATTTGAAGTTTTGATTTGAATGTATTATTTAAGCCCCCAATGTAAATAATTCCTATGTAATTAATGCATTTTCTTTACGAATGTATCTTGTAATGTAATCAACTACTTACTTCATGTATTACGTATCGATTTATATTTTTAATCATTTACGATGCGACGGTAATCTGAGGAAGTTTTGACTGTTTTAAAGGTAGATTTGTCTGTTGATAAGATTTAAATTGATATTTTTGTACCAACAAAACAGCCAACCAAACAATTTACAATCATTGGATTACGTGAGTTATCTTTCTTTTAATGATTTGTAAATATATATTCAAAAATAATATTTATCACAATAAAAAAGGTCTAAATTATCAACAATTTATTAACATAAATTAATACCTAGTTTAATTATTTGTCACAATTTTTTTCTTCAATAACCATTATATCTATTATTCTAGTAGATATTAGGCTAAACTAGACTGTAAGGATATAGTAAATAAAATAACAGTACACTAGTGAAGTATGACTTCGTTATAACAAGTTTATTTTAAAGCTACTAAAATAAGGTTTCATGCAACATATAATATACACGTACCTATATTTATATGTATTTATACATAGTGACATCGTCACATGTATATCCCATCGGCAACTCTACACGACCCGAAACATGTGCAACCCCTATTCCATTACGTCTATGATAGAGCTAATAGAGATTCGTTACGTTAGAGATACGTTAGAGTTAGAGAGACGTTATTCTTCGTTAAAAATTTAAAGCGTCGTGGCCTTAATCGGTCTAAAAGACGTCAACAAATTAAAATCAAAGGAAACACCACCGGGGGCTAGCTAGCCTATTCAACCTAGCCAGATCAAGAAGGCGGTTGGTCTTCTTGTATGGTTAAGTATACCTGTACATTTTTCGTTCTAAGGATAAATCGAATATATACTCTCATACTTTTTATCTAGGATGTATTAGTAGTCAGTAGATAATGACCTAGTGGTCATTGTGCGTGTTCCAACTCTACTGCTTCCCCATCGACCGATCTTACAGCACTTTCCAACTTGTGTTCTGGCCTCCGAATATTCTCAGGTTTTAGTAGGTACCTTTCTTTGGTTTCACACTTCTTGATAAATCCAACTGACTCTACCGTATTCCATTAAGCGGTAGAAAATCTATAACATGATTAAAATCCTTTTACCACCGTACGATATTGGTCTCATGGTTATACATTTGTATACTAAAAACGTTCCTTAATACAACAAATGCTCAGGAGTCTGGACGTGTCTTGGCGTCAGTCCAAGAATTTCATTACAGGATCCCCTCTGTTTATTTAATTACTTTCGTATGAGGATATTATACATAGTCAGTCAATATTATAGACGACGCTAAATATAATTTATGAATATTTTATAGCTATAGTTGTTTTTCATAAACAGACGTAGCTTTGAGACGACTATAAATCACTGTTTTGCGATCTTTTCATTTCTAAACGACCTCCACAATAGGTACGGCAGTGGTGTTTTTTACATTTTATTATTTTTAATGAATACAAACGACGGAAACCTAATACCACACCGCAGCACAACTTCTGTGTTCATGTTCCACTATACAATAAATTGTTAATGACTAGCAACATAACTAGATACATTTGATACATATGCATATGGGGGTATATATTACCGTTTTATCTCACGAAAAAAAATTGCAGTAATTTAAACATATAATTAGAAAAACTTTGTTTCTTTCTCTTTCTTAGACTGCCAGTCGGTAGGTTCAACTATGAAATCTACTGTATATTGTAAGTTTTAAATTACACAGAATAACGTATATTTTCATGATCCTAATTTTTAATTAGGTAAATTGCCATTTCCACCAACCCGCATTGGAGCAGCGTGGTGGAATAAGCTCCAAACCTTCTCCTCAAAAAAAAAAAAAGGGAGAGGAGGCCTCAGCCCAACAGTGGGACATTAACAGGCTGTTACTGTTACTGCCATTTTAAGCTATTTTCCTTTTTTCTACATTTCCGTGTTATTGTACAACGTTAGTTCAGTAGTAGTGTCTAAAAGTCAAATCAGACATAACTCATGTTTATTGAAAACTCTGACGCTGATGCAAACAATGCTTATTATATTTTGCAATCACGTAGACTCTGTGTCAAACGGTGTATAAATTAAACATTTTTCTACACAACATTTTATTGTTAAATGAAAACGGAATCATAGATGATAAAAGGAAAAAAATATTGCTATATCTATAAAAAATAAGTTACGTGTACGTTCAATTCGATTTCTCAACGATATTTTAACAAATGAATTTAAGCAATCATGTCGGCAATAAAGATGTAACAAATTAATTGACCATAGCGGCACTAATAACAATTTCAATTGGTCTAGCGCCAACCGTTAGTTAAATTAGAAATATTTTTGATTTCTTTTACTGTCGAGAATTTAGCTGTCTGACAGTTTTACATTTAGCTTGTTTTTTTTTTTAATTATACTTAATATGATTTCGAATGCACCGTGTGGTAGTTGTACTTGATATTTTTGGAACAATGATAATTATTATGTATACATAATTTTTATTATGTTGAGCGGTTTAGCGCTTAATTTATATGACGTCGTTTATCACTAGTTATTGCTCGATATAAAATATCAAAATAATTTTTAATTATGAAAAATAAATAAAAATTATTTTAATTTCAATTTAATTCAAGTAATTGACAATCTAATAATGTTATTTGACAGTATAAATTACTGTCAAATAACATTATTAACATGGTAATCATTTTAAGCTTTTTTTGTAAGCGTCAGGTTTTTGTAAACCTTATAATGTATTTATATTAATTCTTTAAAAAAGGACACGTAAGTACCTTATAACAGAACATAATTAAAATACAAAACAAACATGTTTTTAACGTTACACGCTTGTTCTTTATTCATTTCAAGGAATATGAAGGTCATGTTCACTGTTATTTTAATGAAGCTTATTTTTTTTGTTTGATTGAAATGTCTTTATGATTAATGTAGCTCATAGGTAGGTACTATTTTACTTCAATGTTATTTGTGTACTATACTAAAAAATAACCAGTGATCTAACATAATAAGAAATTCCGTTTCTGTGTTTTTTTTTTTTCTTAAAGTAATAAAAGAAGTTACGTGATTAGAATCGGGTAATCAGATACATTGTTAAAGGAATGATATCATCAAAGATAAAACAGATAATTTTAATAATATAAAAGAAAATTAAGATAAGAACAAGAATACAAACGTGAAGTAGGTCATGTGGATACTCATCATTGTTTGTTTAGAGCGTCAGCCGTTCATTAACACTACCTATTTTTTCGAAGGCCGCAGCCTCGGTAGATGTTAACGAATATAGCGATTAGAAACTTGCATCAGTATTGATATCTGCAGTTATGTTCTTACGAACGCACTTCGTATATTAAAACCGCCTTACGCTGATACGCTTTAAATGTTATAATATTTATAATAGGTAATGTCGCATATTACTTTATAACATTTCACGATCGTGGTTTGGTGGATTTCGAGTTCGTGTCATGGAGTAGCACTACTGGACGACTGGATTGGCTTGCAGTTTTGACTTTATTACCGTTACATTGGTCATTAATATAATACTTATGGATTTTGTTTGTATAACTGTAGTTATAAGGTAATTCGAATACCAACGCATAAAACATATAAGTCAGCTGTTATAAAAATACATTACATTCGCAGTCTCTTGACCAACAGTAAGTATTAAAACAAATATGATTTAAGACGTAATTATTAAAATCGTAGTAATTTATAATGCTAAATATTACCTTAGAGTAATCTATACTAATATTATAAATGCCAAAGAACCTCTGTCTGTCTGCCTGTTACGCTTTCGTGGCTATAACACAACCGATTTTGATTAAATTTGGTGTAAAGCATCAACCCCAAGACACATAGGCTACATAATCTATATTTTTATACCTAACACCTACCACTCACTCCCCTTTAATAAGCGGGCGAAGATTACACAAAATTGTACTCTCCAATATGAATTACTAATCTAATAAATCGTGTGCTGAACAAACATTTACGTACTCCTTGCCTTGTACCTTGTAGGTACAATTAGTAGTTAATAAGTTTTGTACCTACGTTTTGATTTCAAAGAAAACAATATACTGATGTATTACTAGAATGATTTATATTATTTTAACCGAAAGCAATAAAACTCTGCTCAAATACTCTTGGTTCCTCGAGGTATAATTTCGACTATGGCGGCCATTTATAATAGAGAGTAGTAGCGCAGGTATTCCAGTGCACAGCTATAGCTGTGAAAATAAAGGGAAAATAATGTAACTATATTTGTGCATACATGCACAAATAGTTACATTATTTTCCCTGACTCTCTTAACACGATTGGCTACAATCCGCCACGACGACCGATATATTGGAGAGTAAATACAGTCGACTTCCAAATTCCGAGCTGCCTGTATATTAGATTTTTTTTATTTGTGCTTATACTTTATTATCGTTAAGATATTTTCTATACTAATATTAGTATCAAATAAATTGCATGAATTTATCAGTAACGAACATAAATAATATGCAAGATTGCTAGTCCCCATCAAGGGTAATAATGTTGGTTCAAGAACAGGTCAAATCTCGTTTTATCTCCACGACCTAGCCGATTTAATGTCAGACATACGCGTGCAGTTTAGTGTGTTTACGAATGTAAAACATTAACAAGCTAACATGTAGGACGAATGACAAGCAGTTACGTTTTCCTGTACTATTCCATTTGAACTGATTATCTCATAAAACGTACATTACTTTCAAATAAAATGCTACTCAGCTAATCGCAGTCTACTGAAGGAAAGCATCCCAAGGTGATTGGTGTGGTTCACTATTGATTCGCATAAAATTAAAATCATAATTTCTGTTGGCATACTTTTACTTATTCTAATGATTGTTACGCATAACATTAATTCTATATTCGTTTTTACCATAATTAGGTACTATAACGATTTAGAAACAAACGCACATTGATGCACTTTGACGAAAGGTACTTTTTTGCGTTGGGTTAAATAATTTTTATGTATAATATAAACGTTTTCACGGATTAGAGGCAACGCAAAGGCCAACAGCTACACCTTAACCTACTACGAATAAAAAAGGCTTTTAACTTTATGCAACTCAAAATTAGACTGAAAAAGTATAGCCCAAATTATACAAGTATGTCTATGTATGTAGTTTTTGAACAAATCTAGGTATTTTTATACGTTAAAGGAGATTGAGATGAATACTAAATTTAATGGTTATTTCAATTTAATTAGTATTTATTTCTTTATTTTAAATTTACATTTTTACATCATCAATATGATTCAACTTGACTGCCTCGTTGGTCTAGTGGCTATATAAAAGGCTGCAGGTCCCCAGGGCCGCAGCCTTAGGTATATAAAGCCACAGCAGCAGCAGCCATCAGCACGTAAAGCCGTTGGTCCTGCGCCTAAACTCTTTCCGGTCGTGTCGAATTATAAGTGAGAGAATAGAGTGCATCTGTCTTTGCACACACTAGTGCACTATAATTTATTCTGCACAATTGGCTAATTATCATAAATCAATAAATAGTCATTTTAAATAAAAAGAAAAGTATTTTGCACAGATCGAGCGCGTAATGCCGGAAAAGTTTCATTAATAATAATTAAGTTATTCGAGACTATTTTCTATTATAGAATTCATCAACACATGACACTAAAAAAAATTGTTTTTTTTTTGTTTACTTTATTAATTAGGTAGTTATTGTATTTAAGTCACAGTTATGCCAAACAAAGGTTAATAAGGATATGCATCATTTTGGGTTTACATTTAAAAATACCTTCTTGTTCAATATTCAAAATATAAGCAACAATCGACCTAAAAGGAAAACTTACGGAAACTCTATACCTAATTTAAATATTGATTCATTTATTCATCAGTTTTTAGATGAACATTCAATTAAACGGTGCACGGTGGTCATATTATTCTATTATTTTATTAGGGTCGAGATGGCCCACTGGATATAACACGTCAATCCTCCGCAAATCCATGCGATTGAATCCGGATAAGCACCACTGAGTTTTAATATGCTTAATATAATTCGTCTTTGTAATTCGTATCATAATCACTTACGAAAAAAATTTTTGAGGACTGGAGTATGGGATGATACATTTTTGCCCAGCAATTGCTAACTTTCGAGTTGTTATTATCTATCTTATCAATTATATCTAACGATATACGTTGCGATATTACTTCGAAATGAACACAAAACATTGATACATGTTTTAAGGAATAGTTAGGTACATATAATTACTAGATATTTCGTGAAAAATAATAAATATTGTCTTTTTTTCCATATATGTTACTTAGACAAGTAGTTTGGTTTACAATTATGAAAATATTAATATGTACCTATTTTAGTTACTAAAGGTGGGTGTGCGAGCTGGACGTTCATCCGTCCATCCGTCACGGCACAATTGTGACCGCTCAAGTGGAATCAAGTGCACTAAACTACCATTACTTTTGTCTGTGGCCATTGCGCCTACAGACATCCGCTCACCGCAAAGATCTTTATACGTAACAATGGAAATTTGACCACCGAATGTATAAAGACATTATCTACCCACATTCCAATAAGGTATACAATTAATGAATCATTCAATAACATTACTCCGTTTCGAAGCACAGACGCAGAACCGATTAAGTATTTAAGGTTGAATATTGGTATATAAGTAAATTTGTATTAGCAATTTAATTCAATCCAGTACATATTTTGTTTTAATATAAGTCACATTAATATTTTAATTTGTTATATTACATAAGCGGTGCCAATTAATTATAGGTTAGGTACCTATAATACATATACATACATTTTTGATTCCACTAAAGTTAACCAAACATAATAGTACAATAATATTTTTTATGATATATTTTATTATAAGAGAAATTTAAAACCAGGCAAAATATTATATAAAGTGACTTTAGTCTAATTAACATGAGGTAGAAGCTAGTATTCCATATTATCCAGCGTAGTCTGTCCGTCCTGTTCTAGATAAGTAACTTAAACCCATAAATACACTGCGTATTTACAGGCAAAAGGGGACGTAACATTCAAAAATGGGTAACGGCGCTTCGGCAATGTAAGGAAGCAGTTATAATTTTTAATATATGAGTCTTGAAGTAGAACATGGAGGAATATACGAACGAGTGCACTTTTGCCCTCTTAATTTAAAAAAAATGTTTGTATATAATAATTGTGCAGTGCTAATTAATTCTAATTTCAGGTCTTTGCGCTCTTTTATGAGAAAAGGAAAGAAAGGTGAACAGGCCACTTTACAAGACAGTAAAAAAAACCAAGTTAATGGCGGCAACAGTCCTGTCGTCTTCAGGCGAGCTTTACAATGTAAGACCATAATAATTTACGTATGTTTAAGTCGTACTAATAGTATTTAAGTTAGAGTAACGGTGGTTGGTGGTTTGGTGCATTTGTCTTAAAAACAATAAGTTTGTACAAACGCACGAAAAAGAGGTTTAATTATGTATTTTTATATTTAAAAGTAAAAATAGACCAAGTTATATATAAACAAAAACAATTTTGTATTCTATTTTTAAAATTATTTAAAACGTAATACGAAATATGTCGTCCATTTACGTTTAAAACTCACCACAATTTAAAATATACTATACTAATTTTAAACATACAATTACTATTATTTTACTTTTAAAATAACGAAAAATATTTTTTATTTTACTTGAAATGAAACTGAAAACTTTAATACAAGTATTATATTTTAGTTAGTAAGAAAGAGTGTAAGAAGAGTGTATTTATGACATACATTGCGGTCAGAGTTAGTTTAAAGTAAGTAATAACAGAAAATAAAATATAGAATTTAATAATTGACTATCAAAAAATAACTTCTGGTAGGGCTGTGTCAACACGTCAGAGCGTCGCGGTAGCATGCGCAAGTAATCCCGTGGCGCTCCTCGTTATGACGGAAAGTGTACCGCTGGTTTTTAGTGGATATTCCGATGTACGGGGCGCACTCGGCTTTTGGGCACCGGCGAGCGCCACATACCCCCCACTGTGCCCGTGGGGGAAACGCGTAAAGCGTTTTTCCAGCGTTAAAAAAAAGGCAGACAGAAACACCTAAGTCCATTCCATTTACTTCAGTTACGTTATCACCAACAAGCGATTATTGCTTTACCGTGGGCTAGTGTTATTATGTACGAAGTGTAAAAAAGTTTGATTGAATATTTGTCAGTGCAAAAGTAGCTTCCCACGGGCTGCGGTTCCATGTGCCATTGAAATTACTGACTTTCAGTAGATCCAATAAGCTCTTATAAGGCACAATTTCCGCTCGATCCATGACTTCACACGCAGGAAAACAGCTTTAGAAGTGTTTTGCACCAACTTCAACAAAGGAGGTTCTATATACGTCGCGAATTATTTTAAAATTGTTGGTGGCCTATTTTTTGTCTGCCTTTTTTTCTATCAATAAAGCTCAAAGTTTAACATGTATGCATTGTTTAAATAATAAAACTCTTACAAGTGGAGAAATTTGATATACTTAATGAAAATTGCAGATTCCTCAACGTCTGGAGCGCGCAGTACGGTTGGATCACCGGAGCGTGCGGACCGCTATGTTTACGGAGGTTCCGTCACGCCACTACCGCGCTCACGGTTTCAAGAGCGCCTCCGTAGTTCTCAACAGGAAATCAATTCGCTCAGGTATTTATGTATTTTATTTTTTCAAAGACATAGACATACATATGTGTTATTAACGCACAAATATTGACTATATGTATAAATACACATTATTTTATATAATTAATCATTAGTCACTTTAACCAATAGAGATAAACTAAAATTTAATTAAACTTTATTCCAAAATGAGACAATATGTAATACGAAATTTACTTACGCAATTTAATACTTTAGAATTACTTAGACTTCATTCATCAAAAACCTCGCTTGAAATATGATAATAAAAATATTTCCATTTTTTGTAGTCCCACTCCCCGTATGGCACGTAGCGATATTATGGGGTCAAGGCTTAGTGTCGAGAGCACAAATCCTTTCGACGAAGCGCCCATACCACCCGTACGCGCATCTCGAAGAAAGAAAAAACGCGCTCCACCTCCGCCCACCACGTCAACTGCTGATGACTCGGTAATTAGTATTCTGTTATTAATGCTAGCTGGTAAACTTAGATCTTCGCTGGCCCTTATCCTATTTATTTGAGATCGACTCATTGTCGGCAAAAAAGGGTGATGCTTTAGCGGGTTAGTTGGTTACCCGCTCCCCTATGAATCGTTATGCGACATGGCTACTGATATTGATGGCTCAGCCTCAAGCGACATTTTCCCTTAGTAGTCGCCTTTAACGACTCCCACAAGTTGTGACGGGATGGTTATGAAATAGAGACGATAATATCCAATATAAAAAATATTAATAAGGTAAATAAACAATTAAATCAAATTTGGATTTGCTGCAAGAAGTAAAATATGTAACACGTTTTTTACAGATGAATAGCGAGAACTTGGAACTGCGCATAACAGAAACTGATGACAGTAAACACTCTAATAATGTTGATGACGATATTGAGGAAATGAATTTAAAGGTGGAACTTAAAATAGTCGAAGACGAGGAAAAGAATATAACACTTATTGAACCTGAAAAGACTAAAGTTCCTGATAAAGTTGACGAAAATCATCAAATAGTCGCAGGTGAGGAAACCAAAGAACTAAATAGTATTAATTCCATTGAAACAAAACTTGAAGAAACGGCCGAAAATAGATCGAAATCAAAAGAAGATATTCTTGAACAGGTTTCCTTTCCTAAGGTCGATATATTAAAATACAGAAGGAACTCTAGTGTTAATGAGGATGACATTAAACTGCGACGAGGAAATTTAGAAGATTTTCACACATTATCGAACAAAAGGAGTAAAAGTTTAACAAATACTTTCGACGGTAGTTATGTGGCTTATGACGTCAATTTAAATCAAAGTACATGTTTCGATATAAATAGCAATGAGGAGCCGCAAAAAGTTGTCTGTAAAGTATATGACGACTCTAGAAAGGAGAGCATAGATATTTCTATTTCGAGTACAGAAAAAGATTTTTTGGAGATCGATAAGGCAACGAGAGAATTGGAAAAAGAAATAAATAAACTTAACTCTGCCTTAATAGAAGATGATTTTAATTTTGATAATAATAACAGACTATCGGTATCCGAGATAAGACAGAAATTTGATAGAAGTGATGCTAGTTCACCAAATCCGATACCAAAGCCTAGAAGAAGTCACTATGGCGAACCTAGTACAGTTAATGGTAATATCTAAACGTCATTGGTCGACAAAATTAATTAAAACATTTTAAATGTTCCATCATAATCGTAATATACTTTTTTTAAATATTAGGATCTCAAATTTTTTATTTGTTAAAATTTTCAACTTTATTAATATGAAAAACGTTATTAAATTATTTAGTTAAAAAAAATATATTTGACGCCAAAAATATTCTTCATTTAATTAATTTAATAGTTAATCTACTTAGCATAATTATAATTTATGGGGATAATCTTGTAATATACTATATTAAAGATAACAAGGAGCAATAATTTTTTCACATATATAAATATCATCAAATAATAAAAGTTTAAACATCTATATTAACTTCATACTAAAATATATTGTCATTTTTTTACTCTTTTTTTAATTTTATTACACCAAAATATACGTAAATCATCACGTTACCTACTCCAAAAAGATTTTGCCATAATAATACATTAAGCTAAGAATAAAGTGTGATATATGTTTATTTTGCATATTTAATTTATTTTATAAGATCAAATACTATTTATGAGATTTTAAAAGTTTTATTTAAAATAAAATTACCTATTTTTTTATATAGACAAATTAAAAGGTTATTTACTTTGTGCTTATCATTATATAGAAGAAAAAATGTCAATTGTATTTTTAATTAAAAACGAAAATGTTATACCTTGTTCACTTTTAAAGATAATTAATAAAACTTAAAAGTGACTTATCATGCAGCCAATGTTTTTTTAAATTACTAATACATGTTATAGTTGTTTTAGTATATACACTAAGTTACTCATTTGGGCATATTATTTATAATTTATTTATTTGTTTTTAAAACAATAACATATTGTATCAGATATATTAAAGTTCACCAATGTTATTAATATATTACATTATGAATATTTAATTATAGTAAGAAATATTAATTCAATAACTTTTGTGTGAATGTGTAAGTTGTTAGTAAATATTTTATCTTAAAAGTGTATAAGGTATAATAATCAATAAAACACATTTTTGTTTTCACGATCTTTAGAAGAAAGAATGTGTGATGTACCAGATTCTTAAATAAAAATATAAATTATAAAATTGGGATAACTATGTTGTTAATCTGTTGACTATTAAATGATTATTTTAGATATATGAATTTTATTTAATGAAATTAAAAAAAAATCAATAAATTGTAACTTTAATAAAAATATAAACAGTATGCATAGATTAACTATGATTAATATAACTCAGGATTCACTGACTTACAACAAACTAACTCTCTCTCTCTTATACTTAATAAATCTTGGTAAGTTTGAATTTGCAGTTTTTACCAGGGCCTTGTAATCTTTTGGTAGATTTTTCTGTTGTCTTGTCTGAAACATTAATCATTTCATTTAAAAGTAATGTCAATTTACTAATTTTTAAATTTAAAGACTCAATTCGGGCGAATTTAAAGGGTAGAATAGAGGTGGTAAAGGTATTTATATATATAATAAGCATACCTTAATTTTTAATATAGGAGCTAAAACTGCCAATTTCTCAACTAATTGAACTTTAGCGGCTAGCAGATCAGTTTCGTCTTCTGCATACATGTCAACCAATGTGTCTATGGCCTCTGCTAGTACCCAAACTTCGTTTTCTTTGTGTGCCTGCTCTAATATAAATTCAGTGATGCAGCATATCACTTCAGAAGTGGTGTCATTTAAATTATTAATTAGTAGCAAGGCTAAAATTCCAATCATCCGAAAAAGATTTGCCCTAATTGCAGGTACTTGGCATTCTTTTATTCCTGTTAACATTATCTGTAAACAACAATAAATGATAATAAATCAACAACATCAATAAATTAAATAATACATGAAATAAAATTGGTAATTAAATTAAGGTAGATTATCTAAAACAAATTTGTAGCTCAGATGGTCCAGTGGTTAGAACATGTATATCTTAATCGATGAAAACCCAGCAATTTACTACATGTCTTGGATGAAAATCTTCCACATATAGCCAACACCCATTATAGAGAAGTGGTGGAAAAAGCAAATCCAAACCTCATCAAAAAGAAAGGAGGATTTTTTACTGGTGGTAGAGCTTTGTGCAAGCTCGTCTGGGTAGGTACCACCCACTCATCAGATATTCTACTGCAAAACAGCAGTACTTGGTATTGTTGTGTTCCGATTTGAAGGGTGAGTGAGCCAGTGTAATTACAGGCACAAGGGACATAACATCTTAGTTCCTAAGGTTGATGGCGCATTGGTGATGTAAGCGATGGTTATCATTTCTTACAATGCCAATGTCTATGGGCGTTGGTGACCACTTACCATCAGGTGGCCCATATGCTCGTCCGCTTTCCTATTCTATAAAAAAAAGACCTTTGAAAACAACAAGCTTTTTTTACACAAATTAAATTTTATTTATTAATTGTTCAACATACCTCAATATCTGATAAGGCTAAATCACTGAATAAATTGCTTTCACTTGCTATTTTGACTCTATTTACATTTGTTATTTTATTTAAAGCTGCTCTCATAGCAGCTGTTGCAGCTTCCAACAAGTCTAAATTTTTTGAGTTTTGTTTAAATGCAAGTTTTCCGGCTTCGACCCAAAATCTATAGATACCATTTATTCCACCCAGATAATCAGTTGGTAAGCCTAACAATAAATTGTTCATGCAAAGAAGTGCTCTTGCTTGAAGATTATGTATTCTGAAAATATAAAATTTCTTAAATGTAATATGTAATATATAATTATTTTTATCATATTTTAAAGATATCTTACTTTTTATGAATTGACTGTGTTTCCTCATATTCACTTAAAATCATAAGAACATTTTCTGGAGGCAACTGTGTACGAGTCCATACTTTATTCAATATATCTATAGAAATCAAGGCTTCCAATATAATAGTTGGTATTACATCTTCATTAAGAAAACTTTCTTCACCATTGCTGGAGATGTCATCGGCTGTTTCTTCATCACTTTCTGATGAGTCAGGTCCTTCCGTAGAACCAACAACCTCTCCTAATAACCATAGTATTGTAATAAATTGTAAATTTAACTCAAAACTCTATTATTAATACTATGAAAAATTAAATTGTTATATGATATGTTAATAATAATAAGTAATTAAATTTAGTACATTTTTGAATGAAGTCCTACCTTCACAAGAGCAAATATTAGCAATTATTTCAACAGCACACTTCTGGCTCTCCAAAACATGTGCGACAGATTTTATTTCAGTCTGCAATTGTAGAGCTTCCTTTCCTTTAAGGGCTTCTACTTTTCCTTCTTCATCACCTAAGGGTACACTACTTGAAAGTTGATTGCAGGCTAATCTATGATCTACCGACAATGTTTTTGCTAAAACTGCAAAGATTTGTGTCATAACATCAACTGGAAGAGCATCAATGTTGGTTCCTCCGGCAGTTATGATAACACCTCCAGCAAGTGTTTTAATGAATAAGGTTGAAGGATCGCTACTTTCCAATAACAATAATTCTGTCAATTGCCTTTCTGAATAAGATCTAACTTTGTCTTTTGCTAATGGGTTGTCCTCAACTACTACAAACAAACACTGCAGTATAGCAATAACAATTTCTTTTCCAAAAACTGATAAATCCAAATATCTTGGAAATATGTCTAAAAGTCTTGAATTTCCCACATATTTTACAGCTAAATCTGAAAGATCAATATATATGGTAGTAAAGCACATTTTAAACTATAATTTTAATATATACAATAATAAACTTTATATAATTCATACCTGAACTTTCACATAAGTTTAACAAGAGATTTGTGCATTGGACCATTGTATCCATGTCTTCATCTTTAGTTTTAGAGCTAACATCTGGACTCCAAGATTCTGCATACTATTAAATAACCACAATTTATATATTGGAAGAAATATATAAAATTATTTCAAGCAACTTATTAAAGATACTTAAAAACTTAATAAATAACATTACTTGATAACTTTGTATGGCAAGCCCGTCTGGATAGGTGCCACTTTCACTTCATCATTTTATATTCTACTACCTAACAACAATACTTTACAAAGTTGTGTTCCAGTTTGAAGAGTGCATAAGCCAGAGTAACTACAGGCACAAAGGATATAACCTCTTAATTTCAAAGGTTGATTGAGCACTGACGTTGTAAGGGATGGTAAATAGTTCTGTCTATGCCAGTTCTATTTCAAATTCAAAAACCTTAACTAGTAAAAATAAAAATCATAATTTGTAGTGTACATACCTCATGAAAATAACAAATCAAAGGTGTCATAACATCATGTTCTATTAAAAGATCACACATATCTAGGCTTACAGTAGACATGTTTCTAAGAGAACCAGCAGCGGCATTCCTTATTGACGATGCCGGATCGAAAAGAAGTGGTGCTACTATCTTAACAATTCCTCGATTAATCATTTGCTCTAAGCTATCTGGGCTTTCTATCAGCATTGCAAAAGTTTGAAGACCACAATACTTCTCCTCCACATTAGCAGTCTAGAAGAATATAGAATAATATTATATTCAATGTAGATGACCATTGAACTAGTTAGTAAAAATATGAATAATAAGTACCGCTAACCTGAATTTGGTCTATCATAGTTTGAATTGCATTCTCTTTAGAATCAACAGAAATTTCTTCATCGTTACAAGTAGATTCAATGTTATCACTTTTATTTACTTTCCTTTTTCTTATTTTACCCATATTTAATGTTGCGTACAATTAATGAAAACAACGTCGTATAACCTAGAACGCGTAAGATTGCACGCTGTTATGACTTAAGATATAGAACCAGACACAGTCGAAACTCAATTATCAATTGTAACAACTGACGTGAGACGTCTGCGGAGTGCGACCTGAAGTCAATGAAAATGTCAGTGTCAGTATTGATATTATACAATAATGACTACTATCTATTTTATTAAATTTTTCATTAAATGATAGCATTTAAACATTTTTTAATTTTATAGAAAAAAACCGAATTAGCTGATAACATTAAAGAGTCGTACAAGATAATATTATAATATTTGCTTAGTGTATTTTTAAATGCTTGAAAATCAGTAATATAACGATTATCTCCAAAGTATTTATGGTATTAATTGTATATTGGTAGCGTAGACAAAGAAACTAATAGACGCAATGAAGATTTCCTTCTCATTTACACAAGAAAGAGAACGCAAATTACGTTACAAATGGTTTAGCAGAGATAGAATTATCAAATCTTTTGTCCCTTATTGCGTCACCAGTTTTAAGTTAAAACTACTCAAGTAGCGAAATAAACTTAACAGTTGGTGCGTTCATTTTGTTTTTTTGTTTAATTTTCGCTTCTTTTTATGTTAGAGAACGATTCTAACCCAGTGAAAAGGCTGAGGAACAATCCTTATATCATATCGATGATTATACAATGGTGCGATGTCGTATTACTTCATGTTAAAGCGAGAACGAGAAGCAATAGAAAATTACAGGCGTGTGTTTTCACGCGTAAGTATGACTATTTTGTCCCTAAATATCCCGATTTTCGATAAAAAATATCGACTCGTCGACAATATAAACAAATACGGAGTCCAATAATAACCTTAAGTGCTTCGTTATATGTAAATATGTTATTTTAATTTATTTGTTCCCCTATTTATAATTTCCTAACGACAACATTATTTAAAATTCTTCATGAATTTATAATATTATTAGATTCCGAGTCAAGAGGTTAACATAGAAATATACGTGGCAACCATTCTTTATAAATAATTGAATTGAGTGTTTTAGATTTCAACATCTGAGGAGAATGCTAATCCAGTACCATATAAAGATGCTGAAGTACTATTGATAATGGAAACAAAAACAAACAATGCAACGGTTTTTAGGTGTAGTAGGAAAACAAAAAAATATTTTAATTCAAAAAATGTATAAAAAATTTTAAAAAGTAAAACGTAATAACCTTATTTTAATTAAATCCTGAAAATTATTTATCTCCCAAAAAACAGGGAATGCAGTTACTATGGCAACATTATACGCACACTTGACAAACTATCTCTGTCTCAATCGCGGTTTCACAGCCCCTTGGTCTATTTGATTCTCTGTGTACGGGAGAAGCACAAGCTTAAATATGACAGTCACAAGTCAATTGGTACTAACAGTGCAACACTGTGCAATATTTACGCCAACACAAAACATGTTGGTATGAATCAGTTAATGTATTTCGTAGACAGAGAAACAAAGTTTAGTTTCTCTGTCTACGATGTATTTACATGGTAGTTCTGGCACTTGCCGCTAGGCGAACATTAATATTGCTTTTAGTAATTGAAATAAACTACTATTATATTAGTTTATATTAAGAAACTTGTAATTTATATATATTTTTAATAAAAAAAATCCTTAATATTATATTCAATAGGTATGTATTTATAAGGAAACTTGTTACACTGTGACTATTTAATAATTGAACAGTTCTTTTGCGTGTGGTCTAATAATTGCATCTTTATTTCTGACTCACTCAAATTAATGCTAGTAATGGGCTGAGTATTGGTTTTACAGAAAACGAAAATTCAGTAGGATTTCTATAGTTTCATAAAAGACAAATTTGTGTATGTGGAGCGCATTCAAGATACTCTTGCGCCTCCTGACCTCATTTTGTTAAAATAATTAACAGAAGAAAGTGATTAAACATTAAGATATTTCCTATAACACGTAATATATTGTATTTAGTCTTGTTCATGGATTAATTCGCTGTGTACGTATTAACTATACACAAATAATTCACTACTTTAACTGATTTGACATGTATTGGCAAAGCAAGAAATGTGAAGATAATGAATGCTTTCAATTTGTTTTCAATAATCATAATAGCTACTTATTACAAATCAAAGACTATAACATTTTTGCCATTGATAATATTTGTTTTAAATTTATTCGTTGGTCAATATAACTTGAGAGTTTAGTGATTTACTATTATTCCGAACTTGGCCGACTGGACTTGGATGCTATAAAATAAATGAAATATTGTTTTTTTTAAAGAAGATGGACCAATGGATATAAACTATTCTAACTTATTTAAATACAAAATTTGAGTCAAATCGTTAGAAACGTTTCTGAGATACGCAGTGTATACTATTTATATAATTACAAGAGTTGTTCATTTAATATTATAAAAGTTACTACTTTGTAAAAACAATCAGATCATGGAATCGCGAGTCACGGCTCGTCTAGTTATCTTAGCAGCATGATCTTCATCTTCAGCAGAGGCAACTAACTCCCGCTCCCGCTGCACATCCTGCTTTAGCAACATTACTTTTTGGCAGAAAAAACTCACCGAAAATGAGGTTTGTTTTGTTAGACAGGGGTATTCCGTCTCTTTTTATCAGAAACATGTGTAGTATTACTTCGTTTATTCAAAAAAGACTATTTTTACTATTCCGTCAATAACAAACAAAGCCTTAACTTACTGCTCTATCAAACAACTAATTGAAGAAGTGTATCACAATCAGCGAAATAGATTGATAAAGACCGATTTTGTACTAACAGGGGTTCAACCATTTAAAGATGGATTTTCAACTCGTGCTGCTTGATAGCTCACACCAGCTGAAGCTGCGATAAATTTTACTCCATTTCTATAATCAGCATTTTTTAGCTAAGTCCGAATAAATAATCTTCTATACTGTCGACCACTACTAGCGAATATAAAAAGTGCGACGTTTAAATTTGTATTGTCACAAAATTTGAATGAAACTGCCTTAAAATATATTTACTTACTAACCATGTGTGGGTTAAATAATGTTAATGTAAAATAAATTAATCTTGTAATTATGGGTATAATTGCATCAAATGAAGCCAAGAAATATTTTTTTTATTGTATTTACAGATAATGCAAAATATCGAAAATATAAATTAAAACATTTTATTCCTGACGAAACAAAATGTTATATTGTATAGTCCAGAAAGTTAGTATCTCTACATATACGAGCAAAGTGAAGGGATCAGCGCGGCGGTTCCTTTGAGCGACGACGTCCGCTTGCTTCATTTACATAATCATACGTTTCAAAACTTGGTATTGGATTTCTTGGTTATAATCTTTTCACGTAGCTTAGGCACGGTATAGTTGAGGATTTAACGTTTTTAAAGATATTGTATAGTAAACCGTAACAGCCTGTGAATGTCCCACTGCTGGGCTAAAGGCCTCCTCTCCTCTTTTTGATGAGAAGGTTTGGAGCTTATTCCACCACGCTGCTCCAATGCGGGTTGGTAGAATTCACATGTGGCAGAATTTCAGTGAAATTAGACACATGCAGGTTTCCTCACGATGTTTTCCTTCACCGTAAAGCACGAGATGAATTATAATCACAAATTAAGCACATGAAAATTCAGTGGTGCTTGCCCGGGTTTGAACCCACGATCATCGGTTAAGATTCACGCGTTCTTACCACTGGGCCATCTCGGCTTTTTTATAGTATTTTTATGTATAGTAAAAACAAATAGGATTTCATTATTTATACGTAGGTAATTAATTCGTTAATACATGTATTTACCAGACTCTGAAAGTGAAAAGATTTTTCTTTCAGCCTTTTGCCATCCATAGAACGCCAACCATCCCGATCTTGGGCAGTCCGCATCCATCCCGTACCTGCCTATCCCTACCACCTTGTTTACTGACCCGCCCGTACACGACCACCGGTCTCGGGGATATATGTTGGTTTGCCATAATTTTGGTGTTTTCAATGTTCATCTCGATACCTACTTATCTTGAAGAATCGCTCAGGTTGTTTAGCATCTCTTCCAAATCCTGCAGAGTCTCCGCCATGATGACAATGTCGTCGGCAAATCGCAGATGTGTAATGTGTTGGATATTTATATTAATGCCGCGTCCCTTCCAATCAAGCGTCTTGAAGACGTCCTCCAATGCATTTGTAAAAAGTTTCGGTGAGATTACATCTCCCTGTCTTACTCCGCGATGTCTTGTACTCTGATCTTGTATTTGGACGGTCGTGGTTGCGGCTTCGTACAAACACTTCACCACCTGGACATACCGACAGTCAATTAGGCATCTCTGCATAGATTCCAGAAAAGCCCAGGTCTCGATGGTATCGAAGGTTTTTTCGTAGTCCACAAACGCTAGGCATAGAGGGTGATTATATTCATCGGTGTCTGTATTATTTGCCTAAGTGTGCATATGTGGTCTACGGTACTGAAGCCTTTTCGAAACCCAGCCTGTTCAACGGGTTGGAAGTCATCGAAATATGGCTTAAAAGTAAAATGGGGCGGTAGTTTCTCAGAAGAGCTTTATCACCCTTCTTGAAAAACAGCACCACTATACTTCTGCTCCATGTCTTCGGTGTAATACCATTGTGGAGAACGGAATTAAATATGTTAGCCAGCTCTCTCAGAGCTGATGTGCCTCTTGCTTTGAGAAGCTCTGAGGTAATTCCATCATCTCCTGGAGCCTTGTAATTTTCCAAGTTGTCCGAGAGCAATCCTAATCTCGCCCAAATCGATGTCGGGAAGATCGTCTGATAGGTTACGTGTCAGTCTGGCTCGTGGGTCATCCGCACTGTAGGTGTCAGATGGAGGTACTCGTGAAATGATTATAAAATAAATTAAAAAAAAAGATTAGTAACACAAACCGCAAATATCTTACTATTATACTACCTAGTTCCAATTACTAACTTACTAATGACTATGTAAAAGTAAAAACAGTAGGTTTTTTTTTTGTTTTTCTATAAATTCGGGTTCATTTTCTGACTTACCTATTTTCATTTGTTTCGGAATTCAACATGCGTAAAATGAAATTTAGCAAATGCAATGCAATATAAAAAAATATTAATAATAATAATATAAATACATGTCAATTTATATACAAAAAAATAATGAAACAGAGATCAATAACGCGATCATTAAAACATTGTCGTTAATGTTCACGTACCTATGTTTGTGTTAGTGTAGTTTGCTTAAAATTAAAAAATGCAATACAATAAGACATATATAAATTTGGTTCAAGGTTTTAATATAATTCTAAGTCCAAATGAGTTAATCAATATCACAGGTCGAAATATAAGAAATGCATAATTACGTCACTAAGTGCAATTGGGGTGCGGCGCGGCGGCGGCGCCCAGTAGCCGCCTCTCGAGCTTTCTTCATAAATCAAAAAGTTGTTTTTGTGTCTTATCGACGGATAATAATCGGCAGTGGCTACTGTACCGCCGCATGAATTGCGGTCCCTACTCACACTCGGATAGATTGAAATCACCTTCCTTTTAAATTTAATAATAATTTAAATATAAATGTACCTACTTATGATATATTATATAAAAATTATTAAATATTTGTTCTTTCTTCATACAAGTTAAGCATAAATTGAGCATGTAATGTAATGCAATAGTGTTAAGCCAAAAATGACGCAAACTGGTATATAAAGCGGTAATATTAAAAGACATAGTTTATGATGAGCATTAAGTATTCATAGTCTTAGCATTTTCATTAGTGGTATAAACGCATTAAGAGATGGACGTGCCGTATGCGCGTCGGCGGCACGGCGTGTCAGCACATATACTTCGTCTAATTGCACCCCCGCGGAGTGATGGATGGACCGACATCCCCGTCCCTCACACCACACCCCTCAAACACCATGGCAAACCCCATAAGCACAAGGGTTGTTCCCAGAAATTCCATTATCGTCGGACTCTCTCGTCTCGTTTCATTTGACAATTCATCGTCGGTTACAATTTGTGGGGAGCGTTTTCGAATTCCAGAACAAATGCACTTAGACTTTAAAAATTAAAACCATTATTGTTCTATACAGTAATAACAAATAAGTGCAGGTACAGTGTTGAAAATTCAACAGAATGCATTAAAAAAAAACATTTTTAAACCAATAATTTCGCTAAATTTCCTTAATACTGCACTTTAGTATAAACCTGTCGAATTATTTAATAGCTATGGACTTTCTTTATTCATTCCATATATGTCACATAAAATAACATTTTAGAAAGTAATTAATATTTATGTACAATAAAATTACTATAACAATATAGAAAATCAGGTAGGTCACCTACCTGTTAGGTACTCTACTTTTTATTTTATCATAAGATTAAATCATTTCTATTGGTTTTTCTCAAAAATATAATTTCGTAGAAATAATAAAAATGCAATTTTATAGTTATACGGCGGGTTTCTTATATTATGTGTTTATACTTTTTTATAATTTTTCTCCTTTAGCAATATAACCTTACCCATAAAATAATGAAAATTTAAAATCGAAATTGTTTTTTTTACAAATCATTACAAATTGAATAGACAATAACAAATCATACACTAGTAAAATGTTTTTGTCTCAAGTAGGTATGTAACTATGCATCAATTACTTTAATAAGGATTTACCGGTGTAAAGCTCTGATGTGCAATATAAAAGGGTGTGCGTATTGATTACAAGCATCGAAAGTAATCCACCTTTTCCGTTCAGAATAATGGAAAGGAAATTAAAAAAAAGGTCAATATTTAGACAGAACTTATTATAGTGCATACAACCGGACGCGATTGGGTTCGCTGTCGGCGCTAATAAAGTTAAAGAACAGGATGAGATTTTCGACGGAATCATGTTAAATCCTCTCTACTAAGTTGTCAAAACAATAATTAAAAAAACATATTTTTTTATTTCATTCGAATGTGATCGATTGAATCGAAAATCAAGCGACTTATTCAAAGGCGCTCCAATTTCGCAATGAATGGGACTGAAGCATACTTCCGTTGTTTAATCTGAACCTTTTTTAAGGACTCTTTTTTAGGAGTACCTAAAAGATAGTTAAAAATAATGAGATTCTGAGGAGCTTGTGTATACTTGTCCGTTCGTATGTCACATTCTATTATCCCAGTTCAAGATTTAGTTCCTGTTAGAATTATATTCTAATTATGATTATTGAAATCTCCGCATTGAGATCGTCAGACTTGGGTTTTGTGTATTTTCGAAGAATGTGTGTATATTTGTATGTATATATAATTATATGTAATAAAATAAATATCCATCCAGTCATATAAATATTGTTATAATAATGTACATTCTAATGCTACTTGCTTTTTAGTCAATATGTCAAATCGCACTTAGTCGTTTTATTTATCTCTCTTTTTAATAAATAAATCAGATCCGTTCTTACTTAATAAAGGCTCAAATCATTTTTATTTGCAATAGGTACTTTAGTCCGAACGTGGGTATATTTGCGACATTAATAATATGTAACCCTCCTCGCTCAAATTATGTGGCTTAATGGAAAAGTTAGGTAAATACAATTACTCGCTAAGGGTTTGTTTTCCACCCTATGGCGCCATATAGTCGCCCTAAAGCAGTGGTATGTATATCCGACCAAATAAACCCGTCGGATGTCTTTCGTTTGTTCGTTTGCCAACCTTTATATTATTTTTTTAATCTAGTGATGTAATAAAAATTGTCAAATTTTATTTCTCATAAAAAATGTCACTTTATATAAACTTCATTAAATAAACAACTCAAACATCTAAAAAATCGTAGACAATAATATTCTTTCTCCTATTTTTCAACTGTGATAATTCTTTCAAAGTTTACTTTTGGCTGATAATATTTCTTCCTTTATTTACATTAAGGCAATGATTCCGGGTTTATTTACACAAGTTGATAGATAAAATGCGATAGCGTAGCGGCGCTCTTGTCATGAGAAAGAAAACAAAATAAATAAAGAGATCCGGCTCTTAAGTCGACTGTGTAACACCAGGGGTAGCTTTGGTAAAGCAAACATTTACGGCACACTGAAATTAGACAGTTTACGAGTACATAAAATTAAATTTTTGTTAACTAAAATAGTTGTTAAAAAAACATAGTTAAAAAAATATTGATCACAATAAACAGTGTAGATACTAGATACACGCTCCGACGGCACCGTATTCGGGGTAATGAAAGCAGTCTGCTAAATAAATCAATTTCGATTTTCGAAGCCATTCCCCGCGGCTGATCGAGCTCCCTCGACGTCGCTCCCCCAATTTGTTTGCGGAAATTAACAGAAAATCTATACATACCTACATTATACTGCCGCAATTGTTAAGAATTGATTGAAATGTCGTTTTCGGTTGTTATTTATTTTATTCAAATTATTTTATTTTATATATTTGCCAGCCATTATATTGTAGGAGAGAAATGGTATTGGTAAAAAAATTAAACAAGTCCTAACGAGCAATGCGCTCTAGAATTTAGAAATTTCCTAGAAAGTGGCCTCCTCGAGATCGAACAAACTCCCGCAGTGTTGTGTTACGGCCGTACGGCGCGCTGCTCGGTACAAATTCAAACCAGTAATTTGAATATGGAAGGCGGCCAGGCCCCGACTTCTACTAGCTCGTTAACGAACCCTATTCGGAAACGGCTCCTTGGATACCGATCGTTAAAAATCACTAGTTAACTACTAGTGATTTGAAATTACGCATTAAAATTGATTTTAACTACGTGGTACTTGTAACAAAATAAGAGTACTTTTTATTTATACTGCATATTTACACGGTAACAAATAACAGCATTATAATGATAACAAATGAAACGTTGATGTTGTGTCTGTCACATAATCACATCTAAATGTAAACTGCATGTTCCTAGAATGTCGGAAATAGCGCTTCCGAGTAACACTCAAATACGATGTCTTGTCTCTCGTCTCATGTTTTTATTTATACTTAACATCTTTGAATAAATTCAACGAAACGTAATGTTAACATCAAACCAAAAATAATTTTAATGTCAGCAAGCGTATTTTTATTGAAACTTAACTATGAATATATTTTATCATAAATTTGTACGATTTTTCATATAATCAATTACACACTTTAACTTCGAACTTCGACACTAAAACTATATTGATGGTTTGATCATACTAGGAGTAAGTCATATTATAAAATAAAAGGCTTAGGTTTATAGTTACATCTATGTTAAATCTATAATGATCTACTTTTGCCAGTAAATCTGTTGCGCATGATCATTTTCTACATTTTTGGTACACTAAAAAGCGGCAGGTGTGCATGGTAACTGGAGAGCGGGATCTTCGCTCTTCGGACCTTTGCGGCATCGTCGACGACGTGCGCGGCGAGATCAAAGAGCAAACCCGCGAGGGTCGACGCACGCGGCTCTCGATTCTCGATCGTCCCGCACTCCTCACCCCCTTCTCCACATCTACACAACAATATATACGGTAACTACGGTTCGATTCGTTCCCTTGACTCGACCCGTCCGATCGGCGTCGGCGCGCGCAAAATACGCTCAAAGAAAACCTACCATCTTTGAACCGGTTATTGTTTACAAACGACCTACGTATAATGGCCGTAAATTGCTCAGACGAAATATCCTAGCGTTCTTCGAAATGTACTCCTTCCGCATAATTTGACAGCGCTGAACTAAGCAGCTTAAAAAATGTATTACATCGACTCAAATTTAAATCCTCAAAATCGTGAGTTTAATAACTTGAGATAAGGAATCGAAAAGTGTTGTTTTACTAATAGTTTATAGTTAAAACAAAAAATACCTAATAATTTAAACAGATATAATTTATTTTCTGAATATTTAACTTATTTCGAAACAGTTGTCCTAGACACATACTCGAAGTAAAAACCATGTTAAGTTAAAATTACAAAAGTAGTTCAGAAAAGGTGCATATACCTTTGTTAAAATCATTTACATCTGCCATTAACTGATTTAATGAAAATTCTTAGTCATGGTAATAATTGTTTTTGCAATTTATTTACTGGCCCAAAATTTAACGTTCTATCTCTATCTTCAAAAATATCACATTCAAGTAAATAGCGAAAATAAACGACGTTTATAGAGTAAATAGGTTTACTTCTAAACGGGAGCACACCATATTCATAAATATATTATAAAATAAGTTTGGATATAAAATTTTAATCATAAATAATTGAACTTTATATTACAAATTTATACATTTTTAAGTTATAATTGTTATACACTCCAAGTACAAAATTATACTTGGAGTATAACTTGTGTACACGGCACACAGTTAGTTGCTTATATAATAATAACTAAATAATTAACGAATGACATTAGTTAAGATTTTGGACATTGAATATCTCTTAGGAATTCCTGAGTATACATGAATACATGAGTTTCCATTAATAGTTCTTCTCACAATGCTAACGATATACCTACTAGACTTATTATGACACAATTTAGTCTTCGTTATAATATTTTATGCGACAGATATAATGTAGATACGATTTTGCCTCCGTAGAATCAAAACAAACAAAACGCGCTACATCTTATTTCATAACGGGTACAGAAATAGTTGACTTAATATAAATACACTTTCATTGATTTTGTTTTATATACCGCAGTACTACTCTATATTTTGCAATATATTCATTAGAAAGCCGCATTAGGCTATTTTCACATTTCATTGTTATCCGTTTTCCTATTTTAGTTTTAAAAAAATTAACGGACATGTTTTTATATAGTAATTAACATGTACTACAAATAGGCATTTCTTTCTAAATACTCACGTCACTTTTTTTCGCAAACTAAAGTCCGAACAACTTATTTAAAAAAATCTATAAATATTTATAATCGAAAACTATATAATCTTATTGACGCATATACATATGTACATTACATTGTATATCAATTGCTTACATAACACTGATCATTCCAATTGTCTACGACTAACAATAAGTAGTAGTCGGGGTTGAAAATGAAAGAAATAACGAACGTTGCAATTCCCTAAGCTTACTGCCGTGTGCACAGATTAATGGTTAACCGCTAGGTACGGACGTATCAATTCAACACAGCACAATGGATTGAATTAATTACCAGCGCACGGCTTGGCGGGCGCGGCACTCACTGTCTTTACAACATAATTTGCACTTCGAGCGGTGTGATCAAAGCCGCGGCCATTCGATGGCGGCCTCTTTGATCGTGACGGGCCTTTGAAAGCCGCCGCCTCCGCAGGGCATGCCTTCAAATAGTCAATTTTGAACGACGTTTTTTTTGTTAACCTGAGTATACCTACATATCTTTATAACCTTTATTATAGTAAACACATAAATATCTTCTGTTTAATGAGAACTCCACAAAAATCCTACGGCTTATCTATATATTAAGATCTCACACCATCATGTTTGGTATCGTTTTATCTGTTCTTTAAATAACATCAAAAGTGCTGGTTCAAATGATTAAATTATTAACAAAAAAATAGCGAAATCCCATTACTTTTTTTTATTCATTTAAAGTAGAAAAATATAATACTTTGTGATGAATGAGAATCTTACATATTAATCGTGAATATAATACAGCACACAAATCAGATAAACAAAATTTTGCCGCCTAGACGATGTAAATTTATCGGTTCGGAGTCTGGTTTTTATTTGGCCAATTTAAAAAACAAATCTGAAATAATAGAAGTAATATTTACCGATAACAACTATGTTGTTTAAGTTATTTTAATAGTGTATATTTTATGCTGACTTTTATTCCAGGTTTAATCTGTTCCTTGTTGTAGATAAAATACAGAATGCATTAAATGGTTATACCATATTAATAAGGTATTAAGCAAATTCATTATTTTGCTATTTAAAATAAACAGCTGTTTACTATCGAGTCGTGTCGAGTCGAATATAGAACAAGTGTTTAAAGGTTAAACGAATGTTTAAAACTGCAAGTGTTGTTCATAAATATTCATATATTATTCTTACCTTATAAAGCATCGATCATTAATTTAAAGTATAAGAACTTTTACTATTCTGCAATTAAACAACAATTTAAAGAAATTTATGTGCGTAATATTCCGAAACTATGCTTATGTTTTTTGGATAGAAAAATAAAAAAAATATTATCTATAAATAGACTGTGAAACGATAATTATTTTAAAGTGTGTAATTTTAAGATATGGCTTGAGACTGTCGAGATACATATCTTTGTATTTATGTAAATAATATGTTTATACAAACATATATTCGTATTTTATTAAACCAATGATATAATACTAAATATATTTAAAACTATAAAGTTAGTTATAACTAAACTATAAACTTTAACCACCATGTATAAGGATATACTTGGATATTATATTTGATTTACTCGCTATCTTCTTAATTTCAATCTTTTTAATGAACTAAGATTTTATTAAAGTTAACGACTTTAATAGCATATTTATGCCAACGTTAGAATAACCCCGTACCGTACACCCCATAACAAATTATCGATACAAATAAAATACTAAACGTACGTACGTGCTTTAATCTGTTTTAATTTTTATTATGTATCTAAAATAATATATCGAAAGTCGTAATCTCTGAACGTAATGTAATGCAAATTATTATTCATGGATTATTTATAATGTCATGTTCAGTATTAAATACGTACAAAATGCAAATTAAAAAATACTAATTCCTGACAGAAATTTGAAACCAAGTATATAATTATTAATACACTTGTAATACTACGATGGAACACTAAATATTTTTCAAAAGTTATTTAAGTTAACTTAAAAGTTTTGTGTTATACGCTAATATCAGTTAAATTGTGATTAAAAGTTGAAATCACTAAATTGCTGTCCAATAACGAACTGGAAGTCGAAAACTGTATTTAAACGATGTTGGCAGCTCTTGGTTGCGGTAACCGACAAAGGGATAAAATATAGAGGTAATTAATTTGAAGGCGCGTTGCACGCCAGCGCAGCTCGTGTTGACTGCGATGCTATCTGCCTTCCGACTCGCTTGGCTGCTCCGAGTAGGCATTTTGTAGCTTAAAGCTATGTTTACACTAATGCGAGTAAAACATTCAGTTACAACTTTATTTTTAAAAATTAAAATGATTATGCAGACCAAATTCAAACGAGAGTTTATACCGATTACCGACGGAGATCAAAACTAAAGGAAACAATGTATAATAATAATACAATATATTTACGTATCCGTTTTAGAATCACACTCAAATAGTAACGCCGTTACAGTATATACACCATTCACCACACGCAATGAATATGATTATTTACTTTTAGGACCCGGCGTAAATAAATACCTGCAATGTAAAGGAAGCAAGACAGCTGAAATTTAATTCTGGGGTAATCAAATAAAATAAAACCTTTTGCTCGACGCCGAGACAATGTGGCGTAGGCGGTCTCGACGTAGTAGCGGGAAGATCAAAGAGACGGAGATAAGTATCACCGCAGGCGCAGGCCGAGAGCCGACGCCCCTATTTTTGGATACATTTTAACAGTTTTGCTTCTTATCTATACACTATATGTACATGTAACTTTTACTTTATAATGGTTTATGTGATAAAAAATATTTAAAAGGGATATCAACTATCAAGTGTTAATTTTAATTTAAACTTGCCTATTAAAATATTGGCTATATAAAAGGTAGATATTATAATTCCAAATCTTATTACATGCTACGTATGTTTTATAACAATAATACCTATATTACTTTGTTTTACCGGTGAACGAACTATACCTACTCGTGGTAAGCCCGTTACTAATCGAAGTCACATTACTACAAACATAAATTTCTTTCTGCTTTTAGGAAGCTATGAAATTATTCTGTAAAAAAGGCTTAAGCTTATTTCGGCTAAAAGCAGGCTTGGCGGCTCGTTTGACAATATTTTTGAACTAGCAACAATCGACATAGTTGTCACCAGCATGTAGCCGCTTAGCCGACAAAGAGCAGCGGTAGCGTAGAGCCATTGATATCATTTAAATCCCTTTACACATGCCGACGAGAAACATCCCTGTGGGAAAAGGGCGGGAACCGATCCTTGCTAACGTTTATTAACGCAATTCACAATTTTCTGTATAATCTTTTGACGGAGCGTTTAGCGTATTCATTGTGTAGCGTGTAATTGAGTATGCATTGAACGACGAAGATTTAAAGACCTGATCTTAATATCAATACAATATATAAAAAAAGTCCTTACTAGCAATATATTTGTAAAAAATGTATATAAGAATAATTCTATATGTCGCTCCGAAAAAGTAATTTAGCAGAAGCCTTTATCGCAACTGTTATGAAAGTTATTCTACAGATACTTTATGAGGAAATGAGTTGCCCGCGTGTAAGGAGTCCCCTCAGTTGTAAGGTTAGGTAACCTATATCCGTCCTCGAGGTTCAAGCTCCCTGCGTACTAAATTACATCAAAATCAGTTTTGTGGTTTAGCCGTGAAAGCGTAACAGACAGAGTTACTTTCACATTTATAATATTAGTGTGTATTTTCAATAAGACTGTAGTCTAATAATTTGTAAATTGTTCATACAAAATTAATATTATTATCAAAAATTAATATTTACTAAACACAAATATAAGTATTGAACTCTCCGAAGCTGACTAGTTAAGGCTTACAAACGTAAATAAAATATCTGGTTACTTTTTAGTTACTTCATACTAGCTGCTTGTCCCGACTTCGTACGAATAAAATACGGATTCATCTCTAGATATTTTGAACCAATAAGATGTAGTGAAGAACATTCACCAACCGACCAAGTTTTTGCGTGTAAACGGAAAAAACCAACAAACGAAACTTACCACTTTATAATATTAGTATGATTTTTGAATACTATAAACACATTCAAAACACTTTTCAAAATAATTCAGATGTTATTTTTTGTAATGAAGAAATAATTGATTAATACGTTATCAATTTTCGTGATTAAAATATCAATCAAAAACGACTCACGAGTAATTCTAAAATAATAAAAATCTAGCTGTATCGAATTGTGTGAATTAAATTATTAATAATTGCTAAATCCATATTAGATTCGCAGCATCAAAATACTAGCGATATTTTAGTTAAGCACATTTGGTATTATTATATGGCAGTAAAACTTCTATATCACTAATCTTGAGCTCTTCTAATTTGAATTAACGGAGCATCTGTTATAATATATAAGTTGAAGAGATTGATGTTTAGTATTCACGATAATCTCAGGATCTGTCCAATTTGAGAAATTATTTTCGCGTTAGGTGGTTCGAAATCGCGAATTATATATAGATTATATAACACCACGCTACGAGTTGCTCACGAGGCCGATAGTTATAGATAGATATAATAGCTTAACACGGTTGAATCCGCGCGCAGCAGCTTATTCTACAAATTAAGTTGTAGGTATTTTGCTACTTGGAATAACGTTTTTTGTTTTGGTAACAGTTGGTGAAATTTTTTATACTGAATTGGCTCATTCCCAAGTAATTTCTGTTAACAAATCTTGTTTACGACGCTAAAATCTTGTCAATATTAATTTATTAAGATAATGCAGCGGTGTTTCTTTTCCGAATCGGTGGTAGTTTCTAGATATCAGTAAGCAAGGGTAATGCTTCAATATTGAATTAAGCATTTTGATTTTGAATGTAATCTTTCTAATAGAATTTTCTTATTTAGTATAAAAAATATGTATGCATTGTAAAAATAATAGCGATGGAAACCTGGCTATAACTAAAATATTATGACAATCGTTGTTTGGTATGAAATTACAATGAAAATATAAGCAGAATTTAGAAACCATACATTGCTATTCTAGTAATAATTTGATATCGTCTACATCCTGTAATGTCATTACAGAGTGAAAATAGACCTATCTACCTATAAAAGAATAAATAAATAAATGTAAAATGTTAGCAAATTTTTTATTAAGAAAATTATAATATCAAACTTAAAATATGGTATTCACATACACACACAGTAACAGCCTGTTCTGCTGGGCTAAGGCCTTTTGAGGAGAAGGTTTTTTAGAGCTTATTCCACCACGCTGCTCCAATGCGGGTTGGTAGAATACACATGTGACAATTTCAATTAAATTAAATTAGGTTTCCTCACGATGTTTTCCTTCGCCGTCAAGCACGAGATGAATTATAAACACAAATTAAGCACATGAAAATTCAGTGGTGCTTGCCCGGGTTTGAACCCACGATCATCGGTTAAGATTCACGCGTTCTAACGACTAGGCCATCTCGGCTTTTTTTTCTGTCACATACACATAATAGGCACAAATTGTTACCGTTTCAGGTTTTAGCAATTTTATCTAAGCTAAATAGGCCACCACCTAAATCTCATCAAGGCTCTATAATTAAATCGGTATTTCGTTATATAATAGTAATAATAACACCTCGAGGCTATTACGACGAAATCAGTTTTTGAGATCGGCCGACATGGGAGGGAACTGGTTTTGACGTAAAAAGCGTTCACGCCGCCAGGTGAGAGGGGCAGAGGAGGAACTGTAATCGTATGTTATTACTTCTTTGAAGTGCCGACGATACCGCGCGCTTACCATAGATTAAATGATAATTATCGAGACACCACGTCGCTTACGGCTTACAACTCGAGCAGATTCCTGCAACTTACGTATTATTCAGAATCATACTATATATCATACAGACGAAGAAATTAAGATGCATTTATTAAACGAAAATATTTCAATTTTTTTTAATTCATTATTAAAAAATAATATTTATACGCAAATTTCTTAAATTAAAATTGTTTATTTTCGTTTAGAATATCAAAGATTGATAGACTGTACAGGAAAAACTTATAATATACTCACCCTTCTAAGCTCATATCTAATTAATTAATGGAGATAATAATAATGGTAGAAACTTGAAAATATTATTCTATAAATAGCCTTAAACTGAACATAGTATTATTAAATGTTTTATTCCAAAACTGGCGTAAATTCAATTCAGTTCTCAGTAAGCGTTAAATACTTTCAAAATATTAGCTAGAAAGTGAGATTGCTAGTAAATGTAATTTGCTTAATAACATTTAGTATTTATGGTGTGAACTGAGTTCTATGATTTTACGTAAGTATTCAAAACAAAAAGATAATCGTTTCAAATGATCTGGAATGTTGATAGTGGGGTTTTATTTCTGCTATTCAGTTAGCTGGCGAGCCGCCAGCTGCGGTCGCTCCACTTCGCCTGCGTGGGCAATGCCCACTCGCGGACATATTTACATCATTTTTTTTTCTAATGCACAAACCTTATATAATATTATATTTTTAAAGTGGTTTTTTGTATATTTAAGTAAGATATCTAACATAGGTAAATTTTAAGGTTTGATTATTTATTTATATAGAAATAATTTAAAGTTAATTTATAGTATAGTATATATTATTTTCTTTAATCTTTGACCTTCGCAATCACATTAATTATTCGGTATGTAGATTTGCGTTAGAAACGTACATTTAACCTAAAGTTAACGAGCTTAGCAGTTTTTATAATATAATTAATAATTGAATACAAGTTTTACTTTATAAAATCATGATGTTATTAACCACTAATAACCTGCAAATACAGCTCAAATATAGAGATATTTAAATTAAAATTAAGCCTTTAACCCACTACCTCTGACGCAGAGAGCAAGATTAGTGACCGCCGTATCAAACATTTGACAGAGAATTCAGAGAAACAATAAAAAAGTATAAATATATATATATAGCATATATACATCTTGCGTTAGCGATGGAAGGTTAATATTAGTTATACAATAATAACCTATATACAATTGAATCTTCAAGCCGGTTGGCGAGGTTGGTAGATACATGCCTTTCACGCCAAAAATTTTGGGTTCGATTCCCACCCAGGACAGACATTTGTGTGCATGAACATGTCTGTTTGTCCTGAGTCTGGGTGTAATTATCTATATAAGTATATATTTACAAAGGAAAAGTAATATATCTGTTGTCTGGTTTCCATAGCACAGGCTTTGTACAAGCTTAATTTGGGATCAGATGACCGTGTATGAAAAATTTCCCAGGTATTATTATTATCAATCGATGTCCAGTGTCTTGTTCATCATCTAATGTATTATGATATGACAATAAACAAACCAATAAAATTTGTACAAGTTGGTACTGGTATTGGTTTATATATGTTATTATGTATAGGTAACAAAAGTATTTTTCGTGGTGCGTTTATACTTATTTACTTTGTGTACTTCCGGATACTCAGACGCAGGGAATTATAATGAGGGCCACTGAGTATAAAGCGTTATCTATTTATTTCATTGATTGATATAAACTTTAACGAATTTGAAACTTCAAGAGCGAATAGTTCTAAATATGAACGCGTTCACTCTGTAATATATGATGATCTATTTATTTGTTTTTAAAATAAAACCCTAAATGTTTAATAATACCTAACAAGACACATAATGATGACAAGTAAAAATTAAATGACTACGTAAAATAAATAAAAGCAATTCTGTAATATCGAGCGATTGTGAGTAGGGTCTTCAGAGAAGGTCCATTTAAAGTGATGAAACAGCAATGTAAATGGCAGCTCCGATTACAATAGCTCACGTTGTTGCGTTTTGTAGAAAACTGAGTAGGTACCGATGTTTATCGATTACCTACATAATACACCGTCTGGCAACCAACAACGTCATTACTCGAACCTCAAAAATGCCACCCAGGTAGAACCATTTTAATATTTTACACACTTTTTGTGTTTCTAGCCTATTGCAGCTTCTTAAAAATGTATTTGTCACTTAAGCTTACTGTTTCTTTGTTCCTTAAAAAATATGCTTTATTGTTCAAAATCTAAAATTAATAATTTATTTAAATTATATTTGAATAGAACATATTATTTCCATTATATTTGTTAAAAAGTTAAAAATGATGTCAAAAACATTCGTACTTGCAGATGACACAGCTTTTTTACATACAATTTTTAATAAAGAAGTAGAAAACATAAAAGCGCTGCTTTATATTGTTCAATATTGTCTTCCAAAAAAAATTTTATTGGGGATATAAAATAGTGTTTGTTAGTAAGTCATTTTTGGAATACGACCTCATCTCGGTCGCAGATAAATCGTCGACAATAAACCTAACACGAAGAGATCGTAAAATTCTAATTCCAAGCCGAGCGTAACGTTACCGTCCGGCGTGCGGCGGCGCCCGATCTTACCTGAAGTAAGTATACGCCTAACGCATCCCATCATATCTATTTTACTAGAAACTAGAGTATGCCTACAAATAGTATACATACATAATATTTTAATCGCTCATAATCGCTTCATCTTTCGAAATGTACTCCCATATAACTAACAAGAACACATCGCTGATGGAAATTCTAAGTCTAAAGTATGAATTGTTGCTACTTTTAATGTGCGTAACGTGATTAATTTATAATTATTATTAAATAATATATGTGAATTACATTTACTATATATAACATAGGTAACATATTAATTACGTATACGCAAAACTAATGCATTATAAATGTAGTGATACTTTAGTAAATTAACAATTTACTTACAAACCATTAAGAAATAAATGTAAAAAGAAGTTTTGAATTTTGATTTCAAACAAAATACAACAAACAGCAAACGTAACTCTAATTACATTTATATACATTTTTGTTCTATCTTACACTGGGTTTGTTTGTGGAAATGATTAGTCAGAGACTTAGATTTGTTAAGTTTATTTAGTAAATGTGTTTTCTCACTTGAGCGTAAATAAGGCAGGAGCTACCTGAATCTATGCGATGCGGTGGTTCGTTTCATATTTAACATGCTAACTAAATGGATTAAAATATGACTTCCATAGCAGATCAAATTCGTAAAAACAGGAGTTTCAAGTTTTTATTATTATGGGTAAAAGGGCGTACACACTAAGCTTTCATAGTCAGTAAGTAGGTATCTTTCTACTTACAATTATCTTTTTTGTAATCGGTGGGTATGGGTCGTCGACCGCTTGGAGGCTGCCAACGTAGCGGGCCCATAGTATATACGTGCACCTTCCTCTATCTTTGCCCTAAACAGTAAACACATTTACTACTTTCTTTGGCCTACAATCAAGTTAGTGTAGAAAACAGTAAAATGTCTGCAGTTTTGCTTATAACTAAGTATCGTGTTATTAGACATTAGACTGATAAAGTTATATAAAAAATCATAAATATAGTTTTAGTTTACCTCGCCATAATACGATCGCGCCCTACTATAATTATAAGATATTTTAAATTAAGCTTATATATAATAGCTTATATATAAACTTGGATGTTCGTTGTAACAGAATAGCTATATTTTTAACTTTCAAAATTCGAAAGTAAGATTTTTTATTTCAAAGTGTAAGAATGTAAATTCTTAATTCTCAAACAAAACAATAAAAGTATTGGGAATAATCCTGGTTTTGTAGAATTACAAAAATATATCTGTAAGGCATTCTTCAGGTTTTGTAAACGGATTAAAGCAAACAACGTGATTTAAGTCGTTATTGTCGCTTTTTAAAAAAGATGTTTTAATAATGTATTCATATTATAAAGAAACAATTTTGTAAATCTTACAACATTATAAAACTTACACTATTTGAATCTTTAATTGCTCGTTATCAACCATGTCTTTAATAAATAATAAGTAATAGGAATAATAATATATTAAACATAATCATTTAATTTTTAAGCAGAACATGTTTTATTGATCTCATACTTAGTGTATAAACAGTGTCAATTGCACATCTAGTATAATACCAAATCTAAAATTAGGTAACTATTCGTTACCTAAGCTAAGGTAAGTTCAAACCAAAGATTTGCTTTCAAACCAATACCTGAATATTTTACATTTCTTATGGGTTGTCCCATATATTATAGGTAATATAATTCGACCATTTTATTAATGTCTCTAGAAAAAGTCAGGAGAGACATTCAGACTACTACTACCCTAAGTTTCATGATACGAAATTCATATTTTTTCAATTTTATTGTAGAATCTTAAAATTAATTTATTAACCGTTTGGCGCTTAAATGTAAATTAATATTTTGTCCTCTTAAAATTAAGGATGTACGAATATTATATATATATTGTTTATTATTTTTGTTCAACATGGAAACAAGATTAGCATTTTTAGCCATTTCTGAGATCGTAGATTACCTATAAACGATTGTTTCTTACATTTATGAGTATAAATGTAATAAAAAATTTACCTATACGTTACATGCCGATTCTGTTGCTATAAAATACTTACATAAATATTGCAAGGAATACAATATACAGTTAAAAATGCAAATATAAAGAAAGTAAAACTGTTTATAGTCATAGTTTAAATTAAGTACATATACATACCATTTGTACTATTTTCTTTTGTTCGATGTTTATTTACTGAAGTAATATAAAAAATATTCGGTATCTTTAAATTCCTTATACTTACCTTAATTGTCTTAAAACACAATAACTCAAACATAATAAACTTGTGACAACCCTACCACAGCTACCGCACCGCGCCCGCCGCCCTACCCGCGCTTGCCTTCTCCCTTCTTCCATCCATGATCCATCAGTCAGTCACTCAATGAAACGTATAGGGGACGGTTGTACGCTTACTCGTTGCGCCCGATATTCACGCGGACAACTGGGTCACGAGGTCCGTACGCATTTTACCAAACAAAATATTTTGTTCAGTGTTGTGAATGATTTTAGTGATAGTGAGCTAATTCTTTGTGGAATAAGAAACTAGCGGCGCTTTTGAAGTGTACGTGATGCGTGCGTGAGCGCAGCGCATGACGTGCTACGAAACGTTGAGAGCTTCGGCACCCGCCGCAGACGCCCCCATGGCGCACCACTTTGTCAAGTGGTGGCGCAACAAGTTTAGAAATGGATATAAGAAATTTAGTAGTAAGTAGAGACCAAATATACACCATACAACGACGTAACAGACTGTAAAAAGGCCTGAATGGTACCTTAGCTTAGGACAACATCTGTTTCTAAGAACTGGCGTATGAGATAAAAATATTACAATACCTAATCATTTTAAGCTTATAATCAAATTGGTAACCAATAACAATTATTAGCATAATCATCGTTATAACTCATCAAACTTAGATCCGGAGCATATAGGCTATTATATGATTATTACATTGTTTGTTTTTTTTATACAAAATACACTAAACAACACACAAAAATTAATCAATATGATATAAAAATTAATCTTGTCTGTGTATGTTCAATTACTTTTATCTATATATATTTATATATATAATATCCATCCATTTTTTTATTGTTAAGTGATACACATTACAAAATTGCGATTACTCAATAGCATATAAAATATGGGGCTTAAAATTTTCGAGTTAGTTTCAATTAAAATATCTAATATTTTCAACATTAAAAAATCAAAACAGTTGATTTTTATCAAATAATCGCAATCGATATATTATTCTTTATATAAGCACTTCTAAACAAGATCTTTTGAATCGTCGTTTTACAAGATTCATGACCAGGTCGGAATGAAACAGCGGAAAAATACATAAATACATTATTATTATTATAACACTTAGCCTTAATTGCATTAGAAAAAATCTGTAAAGACGCTAAAACATAATTATTTTTTATGGATAATTCATTATCAAAGTAGACGTGAATAATTTCATTTTATTTATGCAAAATAGATAAGTAATGTATTTGCTTATTATATGTATTTTGTAGTAAGTGCTAATAATATCTAACTAAGTATCAGTTAAAAATACTTCTGCTATGAAGACAACTATCTATTTGATACTCTTTACTTCAAAGTAAAGAGAGATTTCTTTGATCTTGTTCTATTTAGTTACGAAATATACATAAACTGAACACTTCAATTAAAAGAAGATACGAGCATTTTTGTTTCATAACGTTATACGCACATCAGGCGTAAAGCACAGTTTGTAATATAAATATAATTTTAAATGCAAACTAAGCCGCGTCGCTCATTTGATTAACTTCAAAGAGAAAAGTTAAAAGCACTCGCCGAAGCGGAGACAATGATACCTTTTATTTGACATCAAAGAATTCCCGGCTCCGAGCTTTAAGCTCTTCTTTCGAGTGAATAGTAAGCATAGCCCGCTACAATTTATAGTAAGCGGCGGATACAAAGAACTTTTTTGGAGATGTAGAACTTTTGTCGCATAATTTAACGTACCCTTCGTATGTGGCTCATATTGTTTTATATTAGAGAATAGTGAATTTGAACTTGAAGCCAGTTGCCTTGAGAGCCATCCATGTTTTTTTGGGGAATTGTATATCGGATTTTAAAAGAAATAAATCAACTATCACTAAAAAAATTAAAATAGGAAGTAAACGTATAAATATGATATTATTTTAAATAGGCATATATGTAGACTAGTTTGAAAATCATCGCCGCTGGCGCAAGAGCGTAATGACAGTAATGAGGGCATGAATATGGTGAACGCGTTTGTTGCTCACGGACTATGTGGTCATTTGTAATTGACATTTAACTTTGATGATTATACGTCTATTGATACGAAAGCTAGAGGGCCTTGATAAATCCATGTTAAAACAAGTGCATTGCTAATGTTTCAAGGTTTAAATAATGTATTTAATTTATCGTGTAAAAAATAATTAAATATATATTTTTTTCGGTGCGTAGGTACTCGTATACTGCATGCGTAAGATACAAATTAGAAAGCGTGCTTGGAATAAACAGTTCTCTTTCACTTATGTTTATAAACAATATGTAATTCCAGGTAATTCCACGTATTGATTATTACAAATCAAATTCAAATTTGAATTTAAATTGATAAAATATTTATTAAAAATATTATTAGTCAATAATGTTTGTTTAAATAAAATCCAATTCTCCCCCATCCAGTTAAATCTAAATATTTATTTAATAATGTCTACAACAAGGGATCACGGTCGAACTTGCTACTTTCACGCTGCTAGGCGAACACATATTGTGCTAGATAAGCAAGGTCTTAAATTAAAGTAATTAGGTGCAAGTAACAAGTACCTCTGGCGTCGCCAACCAAGGGGTTGGCTGCCAACACAGAGATGCAGTGAGCCATAATATATCAAACGTACGCTTTTTTTTTTGGCGTTTCTTAATTATTATTTTTTGAGTACGAAACCGTAACAGCCTGTGTCCCATTGCTAGGCTAAAGGCCTCCTCTTCTCTCCTTTTTGAGGAGAAGGTTTGGAGCTTATTCCACTACGCTCCTCTAATGCAGTTTGGTGGAATACACATTTGGCAGAATTTCAGTGAAATTAGACCCATGCAGGTTTCCTCACTATGTTTTCCTTCACCGAAAAACACGTGATGAATTATAATCACAAAGTACTATCTCTATATCTATCTACAAAATTATTGATGCAATGGAAACATTCATAGAACATTTTTTTTGTTGGAAACTGATTCAAAATATTTTATAATTTAAATATTTTCTCAAAATACAATATAAAATAATTTCAAATTATATATAAATTCTTAGAACTTTTTTTAAATAAAATAAAATTAACGGCAGATGTGAGCCTTCGAAGGTAGAGCTTTAAAGCATTAGGCCCATGCCGATCTCTCGAGCCTTCCGAGAAATAAGACTAAGCCCGCCCTGCGAGCGCCTTACTGCACCCGGCTGGGACCGCTTGCTTTATATAAAAATCTTTTGAATTTCGCCGATCATTCCTCAATTTCTGATAATACGTAGTTGCTTTTTATACCTGTCTAAAATACATACAAGATAAGTAATTACAAAATTTATTGTCATCGTACTATTTGATCAGTAAACTGTTCTCTTTATATAATTTATTTTTTTCTTTTGTTTTAATATATACTAACTGATACATTTTTTCCTAAATGAATACGAAACAACAAAAAACAATATCGAACAATTTGTAAAATGTTTCACGCCAAGTATTTTATGCATATGTGTGTTTAGTTATTTCGTTTTTTTGTAGTAAATATTTGCAAGTCAACATACAGTGAACAAAATAAAAACATTGCACTATTGTAATAATATTGAATACTATAATAATGCTTTTTTATATTTTTAGTATTAATTAATTCATAAATACTTTTTATTCCGTTTTGACGTACAGTCAACATAATATTTGAATATAATCTACATTATTGCATGTGTTTATTTATTTGTAATATTTTCTGCAGTTGGTACTGAAGGCGAGCGAACTGACACCGAAGAATTAGTTGGCAGAGCGGCATCACAGTGCTCCGCGCCACCAGACCTTTTACCCAGTGAAGCAAGAGCTCTATTGCAACCCACTACGCCGCCACCAATACCTGCTCGTAAATCGGAAAACTTTTCAAAAAAATTACCACCGTCTGAAAAGCCTGCAGATAACACAGACGATAAGCAGCCTAGATTAAGATTTGAGGTAATTTCTCAACCCTATCACAATATTACTTAGAGCTTAGTATATTATACATAGTTTTGTTCAAGAATCTTACTATTTATTACTTATGTAATAATTTACATATACGATGTTATTTTGATGACTATATCTAGTGTTTATCATTCATGAGTTGACTACGCTATCTAAGTTAGCAATTTATTGAATAATGAGATGATTCATCTATTTGTGTCGTATCAGTCTCCGGGCAAGCGGCACGCTTTGTCTTATAATATCTCACTGATCGTAAAGGCGCGACTAGTTTCCTTTTAAAGTTTCAGATAAGAACGCTTGTCCTCGCCGCCGGACACGCGTTTGTTCGGCGCCACTAGTTATCTCCGTTAGTTGAATGCGGATACCTCATTATGAACTCACGATTCTAACCCTGAATACCCGTCATGTTGTCAGTAATGTTGAAAATAAAAAATATTAACCTAATAATATTTTTTTTTTGTTATAGGAATTAACATGCGATGTAGAATTAAAACATCCAGAATCATCCAAACAGCAACCACTGCAGTTCTCTTTCACCCTTTATGACCTCGACGGACACGGGCGAATGACAAAAGATGTATGTATTTATACAATAGCTATATTAGACTAAATTTATAAATTAAAGTACTTATTCAATTGACGATATTTTTGTCGACAGGATATAGCCGGTATAGTGTCTACAATATACGAGTCGATAGGAAAATCGGTCACGGTTCCGCATTATGGATCCAAAACGATACAAGTGCGTTTAACGGTTGTTCCGGAAGACGGGCGAAAACGTAGCCATAGAGAAAGGAGAGAGGAACGGAGACGGCATAGAAGAGAACAGTCGACTAATACAAACGCTGCAACACCAGTGGAGTGTGTTGAGAACAGTGAGGATGAACATCAAGATAGGCTATCTAATGACGATGATGCTTCCTCTAAATCATCATGCTCGGGTGACCGTCAACCACCGCAAAGACCTGCACCAGTATTAAGACAAAGGTACCACCGCCATGCACGAAGAGAAGCTCGGGACAGAAAGCACGCAAAAAAAAGATCGGGGAGTTTGCAACGTCGTGAATTACTTGAAATAATACAGGCCAATATGGAGAAAAATCATCTGAGCTTTCAAGCATCAAGGTTGGCATTGTTATCTTCTTATTAGCCTTATAAAATATACTGTAAATTTATTGTTTTACTGAAGTAGTATTTTATTACGGTTTTTTATATATTATTAATAATGAAAGGTGTTTAAAAAATTGGTATGAAACAAATTTGTTTAAAATTATAAGCAATTATTTTTTTTTTACAATAAATAACAAATTCAAATAATATTTTTTTCAGAAAGCCCTATCCTGAACCTGTTGCTAACGAAGAAGAAATCGCGAATAAATATCAAAAACTCAGAAATAGATCGTACACAGTGAGCGACAAGCCATTAAATTCTTATCAAAAACAGAAACCTGAGTCCTCTAACAATGGCTACTTAGATTTAGCATGCGGCGGTGACTCGAACTTGTGTAGATATGACCGCTATTTGCACGCAGTCATATGTTCGTCGGCGCGGCACGCACACACGGGCTACCATCAGAAGCAGACGCAGGCGGCGCGACACGCGCGACCTCCTCATAACCTCAACTCCCGTTCCCGCTCCCACGACTTGCCCGCAAAACACTCCACAAAACAGCCGAGAGTGCTTCAAATCATATTTTTATAGAATTCGAGTGTGGACATGGTCGATATTCGACTCTGTCCTGCTTTAATTATAAGGTGGGAAAAGGAATGGAATGTGGTTACCAAGACTGTACTGAAAAACTAGATCTACATATAATGGGGAAGGTACATAAAACTAAATTAGATTTTAATTAAATGGGAACTCGTACATTTAGACTATTTGATTGTTAAGGGATGCATTAGGATTACTTATTTATCATTCCATGCTTAGCATAGTCAGAATCAAAATTTGTTTGAATAGAATAATAGTATCTGTCGTCATGTAAATATTAATAAGGTGCCTTTAACCCTTTAACCGCCCGACTTCATATCTGTTGGCGTGCCCCCAGCGCCCGGCACAGTGAATCGAAACACACAATACAATTTTCTAAAAATAATGTTAGTAATTCTTCTAACTTTGGACATTATTTTTAAGACTTCTAATTAAGAGGCTAAAGTGTATTAAACTGTAAACGATTACTTAGTTAACTATTTACCTAATGTAAACATATTTTTGATAGAATACAGCGTAATTAAATAAAAAAGCTGATAAAACGATCAGTGTTATTTTGGTCGTAAATATACGACTCAGGCGAAATGGGCCCGAAAATATTTGTCGGATTAATTCGACCTAGGCGGTTAAAGGGTTAAAGAACATAACTCAGTGTAGTAAAGGCGACGTAAATGTGAAGTATGTCTCATTTCAAATTGTGCCTTACTTTTTGACAACAAAAATTATTCACTCTCTTTCAACAATATAACATTTTAATACTAATAATTGTATATCAATGCTCATTAGAAAATGAAGAGTAGGCGTTACTAAAATAACTCATTTAAAGAGTTACAGACTGATTATAGAAATAAGTATTAGGTGCTTGGATTAAGGAGGTATTTTAAAAAAAAATACAATTTATGTTTGTAAATACTAAACAGAGTACTTAACTGCTTGTATTGTATCGGTAGCAATACTACTAATATTGTCGACATTATTAATACTGGTGTTATTTTATTTTCGAGGTTGCATTACCATTATCAGTATTCATTATTTTAAGTTATTTAATGAATCTCTAAAATATTTTATCTACCTCTAATTTTACTTTATTAGTAATAATTTTTTTTTACAAATATTTATTGTAACAGCTAAATCCTAAAATTATGTTAGTATTTTTGTGATAATTGAGTGAAACACTATCATGACAATTTTTCACTCGGTATATGCTATGTTTGTAAGATGTAATAGTAGCTAGAGTCACTCTATGTACAAATATTATAAATCTGTTATTTATTTCATGTCACAAACTTTTAAACGCAGGTTCGTTATTGTTCCATTTTGAATGTACAGTGTACTAAGTGCTCGATCTTGTCAAAACATATTTATTGTGAAATATAATCCTTGAGGTTAAAAACAGTTTAATTCATTCTAATTAATGCCCTTCCGATTAATCTCGTTCTTAGTACAAAACAAATTAAAATACAAATCATGATTACAGCAGTGAGAGCAATCGTTGTTTCTCGAGGGAGTCCGCATTTCTTGACTTCATATGAATCAGGTGCTATGCTCGCCTGAAAAAAAAATTGTTATCACTTGAACCAAATACATTTAAAATATATAATAAATACCAAAATACATTTAATTTATTAAGTATATTACTTAAATACTTAATCATAAATTTAAAAATATCACTACCAATATATATTTTGGATCAGGTCTATTTCTCCATGAAAATGATGGTACTGAATATTCCAAAAAACGTGTACCAGCTATTTCCTCATAGTAATGTTCAATAAGACAACCATGATGGGTGTGCCCACCGAATGCTACTCTAGGCCTTATTTTATTGATCAGGTATTTTGTTGCTTGTAGCGATAATGCGTCAATTTTTAATCGAAACAATTTGTTCCGTTCTGGTAGTGGTGGAGCATCAGGTTCTGTGCAAACAGCATCAGAAACCCTGTAAAGAGGAAAGTGCTGAAATGTAAAAAATAACTACAGAATTTGAAATAATTTAATTTACCAAATAACATTTACTTAAAATAGGAGCAGAATACAACGATATAATATTGATGTCTAAATATCGAATTAGGTACTCAAGTTATTAAAAAGAACAACTACAAGATATGTATATATATCTGCATTAATTTCACAACAAGGTATGACACTTACAGGATTTTTAATATGGAAATATTTTTTTAAAAACTATATTAAGTAAAATTATTTTAATCTGACAAAATGTTAAAAAAAGACAAAAGTACGGGTAGGGCGGTTCACGCGATAAATATTGTAGCTATTATATTTATTTATCTCAATGATTATTTTTAATAAACACCCCTTGGCTGTAAATATTCGATTAAAGTAAGTTTATTATGGGCCGCCATTCAAAACTAGAAGCGTCACATTTGCAAATTCGGTTACTCGGTCTATAGGCCAGGCGGCCAGATGTGTTTGTAGTTGAAGTATACGCATTTGGCTTCTAAAATTATCACCTACGCATCGTTATTCATTTTACGTATCAATATTGATTTAAATTGTATCGCTATTAAAAATAAATTAACATTAATTTCATAAAAACAGTTAGCAATAATTTTTAATAATATAACCACCCTTACAATTATGTTAAGTCCCAGTCAATAATTATAATTATATATCGTTTAAAATCACATTTAAATAATATTAAAAATCATTAAAATTATGATGATATTAGAAGGTATTTTAATCTGTAACATTTGTTTACTTTTTTCGCTGTTCATTATCATTGTCAAAAGTATTTACTTGTAGCGAGAGTAATTAAAAAACAGTTTTTTTCAGAGATTATTAGTAAACAGTCACAATAACAATTGTTACTTTATGTTATATTAAGAGTTTACCGCAACAGCCTGTGAATGACCTACTGCTGGGCTAAATGCCTCCTCTCCTCTTTTTGAGGAGAACGTTTAGAACTTATTCCACCACGCTGCTCCAATGCGGGTTGGTGGAATACACATGTGGCAGAATTTCAGTGAAATTAGACACATGCAGGTTTCCTCACGATGTTTTCCTTCCCGTAAAGCACAAGATGAATTATAATCACAAATTAAGCACATGAAAATTCAGTGGTGCTTGCCCGAGCTTGAACCCACGATCATCAGTTAAGATTCACGCGTTCTTACCACTGGGCCATCTCGACTCATATTAACAGTTTATTAGTAGGTAATGTTTTAGTATCCCAGGCTGAATAGTCTTTAATAACAATATCTATATAATTCAAAATAATACCTGCATCAAAATAGGTTGACTGTAATTAAATGAGCCTTCTGAATTAAAACAGTGTGTAGAATTTTTTGAGCATTTTAATAATTTATCTGAAAAAATAATATATTAGATTATAAATTATCAACAGTAACATTTAAGATATAAATATATAGCCTATTTTAATGACAACTGAAAAGACAAAAAAAAAAAACTACTTTGAATTTGAATTGACACAATGTCATTGTTAGCAAAGTTATTAAAGTGGCTATAAGTAGTATAGAGGAATAGTATTGTATTATAAATGATTACATATTCATAAAAAACTGTTTGCAGTGCTTAATTTAGCAGAGTTATTAGAAAATTGCATGGAATATGTAAATCTAAGGCTTGTTTATTTACTTCTTCTACCATTTGAATAGGTTATAGGTATAGTCCTCCAAATAATAATGTCCTCCAGACCGATTTTGGCCACGGCGACCAATCTCAAGAGAGATTAGCCAAGCACGCAGGAAATATTATAGTGCACAAGTATGTGCGCAAACACAGGTGCACTCTCTATTCGCTAACTCTCATAATCCGATGGGACGGAAATCCGACACGACCGGAAAGAGTTCAGGCGCAGGACCAAGGAGTGAACACACTTCTATCTTCCAGACTCTGGGCTGCTACTGAAAATTCTGACAGAAAAACCCAATAACTTTTTACTGGCCCCACCTGGGAAATGAACCCAGGACCTCCAAGTCTGCGGCCTTACATCAAGCCACTAGACCAACGAGGCAGTTTAAAGAGTAGAAAGTAAAAAGAGTTATAGGTAAAGTAAGTTGACAATTAGGGAACAGTTTTCAAAAACTATATTTATGACAGTTTAGAAACATTATTTTTGGTATTTAAAAATTTTGTTTTCTGTGTAAATTAATAAAGCCTTATGCATTCTATTTTTAGATATTTAAATTGACAATGTAAACATAAAAAAACACATATTTAATACTTAAATTTACAATCAAATACAGTCAAAATCAGTTATAACGGCATAGAAGAGACCACTCATATTTAGTCATCACAAACGGTGATAACAGGTACCAAGTCACCTAAACTTAAATCAAACATAAAATATTTGTGTAAAAACTATACCTTTTGTTTATTTTACATAAATAAATAATACAAAAAAAAAACCATGCTACATTCATATAAGGCACTCTGCCTTATATGAATGTATTCTCTTTATAAGGCAATCATACAGCATTCAACTTGAACTAAGATGTTAGTTTATATTCCTGATATGCTGTTCCTGATAAGCTATGTCTTTGTAAATGCTTTTGAGTGTATTTACAAGTCTTTAAATGCTTGTCATGAAGATTAAAAACAAATTTTTAATACATTTTAATTACCTGAAACATTTTCTATTTGTTTTCTGGCTTCAGTGCACAAATTACAAGAATCACCCTCCAGAGCCATTGAATTTAATAATACAAAGTGATTGTTTTTTATTTCTATATGTTGAACAGATGGCGCCTTTAAAAGTTTTGAAAATCTTTGAGCAAATCCCCTTCGTATTCTGCAATAAAAAAATACCACTTTTAACCATGATGGCCAATTTTAAAATGGTATCTTCATCATCATCATGGGACTTGAAACCAGCAAATTGACTCTCTGACCTATCCCTCTGAGATTTTCGGCCGAAATTGGCACAAACTTTCTAGAGTTACCACATTATTAAATATTTCAAATTATATGAAAACATATTATTAATATGTATATATATAAAATATATGACATACCGATGATGAAATCCAATATCATGATTTCCAACAACAACATACATCTTAATACTGCTTGGCAATGAAAATAGTTCATAGAATCTAGAGACATAATTCTTAAATTGCTTATTATCAGTCCATTCTCCTTCATCGAAAAGGTCTCCTGTAAGTTTAGGGGATGAATCAAATTACTATAAAACTTAATGTTTTAATTAAAAGAATAAATGTAGGAAATTTACAACTGCAAATATGTTAATATTACTAAAAGGGGATAGTTTGTGTATTTGTATGTTTGTTACACATACAAATACACAATTACACTTAAACAACTGGAAAAAAAATCATGTTTAGAAGTTGATTATGTCTTTTTAAGATAGTATACTTTTTTTACTTAAAAGGTCTATATTTTTTAATATATTTATAACGGAGCGAGGGATAATAACACATTTGTCTAAATATTAATATTCAAGTTCAAGATCAATAGACTAAGTGTACAAAACTGAGCTTTGAAATCTAGAAGTCAATTTCCAAGACTTCCAAGATTTCTTTTAACTAATTAAGAAGTCATCAATATTATCAAATATTAAACATATGTCATTGTGTAATTAAGAATACAGTGATTTGTTACCTAAAATAAAAACAACATCAGGTTTGTGTAATGTTATGACTGCTTGAAACGCCTGGTGCATCTGCCATTCCCTTCTCCATTTATCTAACCAATGACCCCTATAAGGTCCGAGTAAATGAGTATCAGCTAGAATGAAAGCTTTTATAACTTCATTTCCACTATGTTTTGTCTCTATACTAGGCCAACCGCACTGTAATAAATTTTTTATTAATCATAATATAATAAGACATTATATCTACATTTTTAAGGGTAATATTTGAATATTTATATATTTAAAAAAAAATACCTTACCTGTATAATTACTACATAATATATTAGAAATTCACAATAAAAACCAATCAATATTAGCCCCCCAAAAAGGATTAATAACTTTTTTGTTACTCGTCGCATGTTCTGTGAAAGACATATTCCGCCTTATCGTCGTTCTTTCAAATATTTTATTGTTATCGCGATATCTTATTTATTGACAAGAACTACTTTGTATGTCTTGTGAAAGCAATAACTTTCAAGTATTAAATTAACTTATTCTTGAAAGGTTGTGATTCTATCTTTCTCCGAAATTCCGAATACTTGAAGGTTTTTTTTTGTTGATATTTGAAGTTCGTAATGTCTGAAATGTGATTGAAGCGTAAACAGAGAAACTAGACGCAAATTCCTTCTCACACAAGAAAGAGAACGAAAACTACGTTACAAATGGTTTAGACTGAGATAGAATTATCAAATCTTTTGCCCCTTATCACGTAACCAGTTTTATTGTTTGTTTCGCTACTCAAGTAGCGAAATAAATTTGACAGTTAGTGCTTTCATTGTGTTTATTATTAATTTTTTGCTTATTTTTATGTTAGAAAACGATTTTAATCCAGTGAAAAGATAGAGAAACAATCCTTATATCATATCGAAGGTTATACATTGGTGCATTGTCGTATTATTTCATATTAAAGTGATAGCAAGAAGAAAATTGCCGGCATGTGTTTTTACGCGTAAGTACGACAATTTTGTCCCTAAATACAGTTTCTCAGTGATGTTTATTTCTGCCATAGCATGACGGAACCTTATATTGCATTAAAATCCTGAATATAATAGGATTTTCCAGTTTTTATCATTCATAACCTATAATTATTTATCATGTAAGTGCTGCAAGCGTCAGCTAAAAAAATGTCCCGATTTTCGATAAAAAGTATCGACTCGTAAACAATGCAATTCGTTATATGTAAATATATTATTTTTATTTATTCGTTATCTTTTTTATAATTACCTAACGACAACATTATTTAACATTTTTCAAGAATTGATAATATTATTACATTCCGAGTCACGAGGTTAACATAGAAATCTATGTGGCAACCATTCTTTAGTAATAATTTAATTGAGTGTTTTAGATTTTAACTTCTGAGGAGAATGCTAATCCAGTACCATATAAAGATGCTGAAGTACTTTTGATAACGGAAACAAAAACAAAGAATGCAACAGTGTTTGGGTGTAGTAGGAAAACAAAAAAATATTTTAATTAAAAAATGTATAATACATTTTAATAAAAGTAAAATTTAATAAACTTATTTTGTTTTATTGAAATCCTGAAAATTATTTATCTCCCAAAACAGGGAATGCAGTTACTATGGCAACATTATACGCACACATTATCAAAGTATCTCTGTCTCCATCGCGGTTTCACGGTCTATTTGTTTCTCTGTCTACGTGTTCAACTTCACCACACACTTAAGTCGTAATATCGGTATTACAAATTAAATAATACATATTATATTTGATATATCAGCTCGCTATGCACACATTCACCGTCTTCACTTCCCATCAATACCAATATATATATATATTCTTTTTTCCCGCGCTTTTACGAGAAACGTCAACGTCATCAAGCTCCTCGAAAATTTAAAATAGATATCTAATTAATTTAATTAAACGAATTAAATAAATGCATATTTATATTTGTTTAATAATTTTTCCTACTAAAATTGTTAAAAAATATAAACTATTTGAAAAAAAATAACATTTTTTTTGTAGAGGGTAAAATATTATTAATGTATTCGTCTTAATTCAGTGACTCACTTTCTACAAAAAAAAAATAATTAAATTCAAACCTCAAGGAAAAAATTATAACTTCGGCAATAGGTGATACACTTTTGAATCAATTTTTTTCCGACAATTTAAAGCTTAGGGTTAACAATTTGTATTCAATTTTAAACGTCAATAGCGTTACAGCTTTTTACACTAATCGATGTAAAGGTCGCACGCTATGATTTGGTATAGCCAGGTGTAAACTTTATTTTGACAACATTATCGAAAGTTTTTGTATACTCGTTTTCATCACTAGCTCTCACATCCAGATTTTTTTTAATATTTGTTGAATAAAAGTCTCAGTGTTTTACTCATTTATTATGATTGTTTTTATTTTTTTTCAACACAATTTTAATTACGTTGATTGTATTAGATTTAACACTAAGTGAAAATACCATAGATCCATAGAACAATCTAGATTTTACGAATAGGGTTAATAACATAAAAAAAATTATTGTATGGGATTATGTGCTCGCAGATTGAAAGATTTTTCAGGATTATTCTCGGCTATGAACGTATGATTGGTAAAAAACCTTCTATATATATAAAACAATTCTCCGTTAAACCCTTGTATTTAAATTTTGCATTGGCTGCATTGAACATATACCTACTATATCTGCCCACTTTAGCATGAAAGTTTATGAACTTCCTTGAAGCTGAAATAGTATTTTTTATTAAATATGTAAACGAAAAACATTGGCAAGAATTAGGTAACATCATCGGATAAGGTACTTGTATACACAGCAGCCTTGTCAAAAATTGTCCTCAAACCTATGATAAATTATCTTAATTAAAAGCAAAGTTACTAATCTTTAACTTGATTTTGCAGAAGGTGAATCCAGTTCATGGTGAAAAATAAAATATTGTATGTATAACTACATTATAACTTAAAGGTCTATTAATGATTATAAACATTAATTATTTATATTATCGATAAAAAAAATACGAAGTGACCCATGATGTTAAATGCTTTAGTTTAATGCGACCAAAGCTGGAAGATTGATTGAATTTACTCATAATCTAGGGTTGACATTAGAGTATTTTTGTTACATATATTATAATGTAAGGTTTTGGCGCTTTACATTGTCTTTTCTTATTCCAATATTCATCATTGCGACTGCGCTCTCCAAATTAAAATGTATACTGTTTCGCTACCGTAACTTCATAGCAATCCTAAAGACGAGATTTGAGAGGAATCCCTTACTTGCCAACCAAATTCATTACTAAAGGAATTGGGTAAAAAAGTTTTCTTTTTACCATTAAATGTTAAAAATGTATCTATTCATATAAGGTTTTCTCAGTCCGATGTGGTCCACGGATCGTCTTTACGCCTTTTCATCATTTATATCACCGCTTTTTCCTTGTAAAATCCTATGAAGGTGTTGTTCGAATATATCTGTTACGAGAGAATATTACGAGATGGTTGTAAAATAATAAGATTATTTGACATGTCTGTTACGTTGCTCTCATATCGTTATTTTATTAATTAGGAAACATTATACAAAAAACAATTTCTTATTGCTTATATAAAAATAGTGTAACTTTTAAATTGATATATATTTTATATCAATTATAGGCTAACTTAATATTCAAATAAAAAATAAAATATATTTTATTCTATTTTTAGAATTTATTAACTAAAACATTAATTCAATTGAATATTTGTAAATATATGTAAGAGGTATTTTTTTTAATTCATAAAAAGTTTACTCTAAAAAGGTGTTATAAATTATAACTAATACCAATAAGATTATTATATGTAAAAATTCAAGTACCTACAATAGTCACTTGGACGAATCTAGTTTGATTTTGTTGTTAGCATCAAAAAAAGACTTAAGCCTAGACTTAGTAGGCTGTCGTGTTCAGATTGCATGTGGATTTGATCAATGCTTTGTATAATATGCAACATTTCTCTAGGTGATCCGGAAAAGGCAATGTAAAATTCCATCTAAACAATAATAATATCCTTGTTTTGTAATTAACAGCACAATTTTACCTATAAGTATATATCTTATATTATTAGTGAAATTAATAGATTTTTTTTAATAAGTAAATAATATGACTTACGTTAAAACGACAAAATCTGTTCAAAATTAAAAGTAATTTTAGATCTCGCTATAGCGTGTTTCTGAATTTTTTTATATATTTTATTCATTTTCTTGTATATGAAACAATGAAGTTAAAAAAACAGTTCACAAATAGTAAGAGCCGAACACACTTGAAACTGACACCTGAATCTTATTGATACAAAAATATTTTTAAAAAGATTGAAGAACCCCTACGTATGAAATTAATTTAATATAAACTTTAATTTAACTTTATTTAAATAATTAAAATATAAATATAATTGAATGATATGTTTAAAAAATATATTAATATAAGTTTTATTTAGGGTAAACTAAAATCTTTGTGGAAGAAGTGCAAAAAGCAATTTTATATATAGAATATACAAATATATTCTACGCTTACCCGAGAACCATTGTTAACACGAATAAAATCACTTTACTGTTGTTAATGTTAATTATATTCGAAAAACATTTTGCAATTTACGAAATCTTCACAAATATGGCCGCGAGCATTCAAAAAAATGATGTTGGCGCGCGAATTTGCAACGTGAATTTCGTCGTCGCTGATTGGTTGAAATGATAATCTAATAAAAAAGAGAGAGGGACGCAAATATATATCAATTACTATGGATAAAAAAGAACTAGGTATGTTTCTCTAGTGTAGTGTAATACAAAAAAGTTTAAAAAAAATAAACTAAAAATAACAACAAATAAAATTTAAAAATAAAAATAAACTGCTTTTAAAGTAGGTTTATTGTAATTAAAACTAAGAACTACAAATAAGCCTCAATCAGCATTTTACTGAAATACATTAAAGCACTATAAAATGTAATACACAATAATATTGTCATGATTAAAATTGATAAAGTTATTAGAAGCCAGTTAAATATTTCTCACATAGATCCTGAATGTTACGATAAATGAATTAATTAATTGACAATAGAAATGTGAAATAACTGAAGAATTTAATTTGTTTCTAAATTTAATTTATAGAACAAATATCTTAATCATAATTTGTACTTTTCGTATTTTTAAATGAAATCATGTAATACATCACAGTATAAAATAACCTAAATTTAGACATATGTATTTACAAGGAAAGAAAAATTATTCTTTATTTCATACTTGTAAATTTTAAATGTCATGATGTTATTCCTAAATTACTGTAAATAGAATCGCTTTATAAAGCTCAAAATTAGAAATAAGTTTTAATAATAATTAACAATCGTAAACAAAATTATAGAAAATTAATACTAAAAAGGAATACTTCATACTTTAACATTTAATTTTTTGGTTCTGAAGTCAGGTTATAAAGGCAGCCAATTTAAATAATCACATAAATAAAAATTAATACATATTTTGTAATTCATTTATATCCCAGTAAGCCTGTTTATAGGTTCAAATCTGATGTTGAGTGAAAACTGATGATGATCAAAATATTCAGTCTATACAGAATTATTTTTTTCTGTGCAATAGCAATATTCGCCATTAAAATTCAAAACATGCGGATTAGTCACTCCAACGTAAATCGGTTTTTCTAAAGAATGTCCCGTTCCGCGACGCACCTCACCACTGTTTTTCTTAAATACGTTTCATAATAATAATAATTAGAATAGTGTTAAATGGCTGTAAATCCAGCAATTTCATATTTGGTTACACATTTAATTTAAACTTTGTTTAATACATTTGTTTCGGCTTAACTACAAAATCTTTCAAAGCTTGCTAAATCAATCATCATACTGGTAACTGAAACTTAACTAAAATTTAGTTAGTAGAAAATTGAAATATTTTCGTCCAATTATTTTAGGATAAGTCAATGGTATCAATCACATTAAAGTGACTTGTTTCCAGCCAATAGATAAGTACTAACTTTGCTTTTTCAATTAATTACCAACCAAGATTTACTTCTAAGATTTACCATAAAACTTACTATTTAACAAGAAAATTAATAAATTCACATTTATCTTAGCTTTTCCAAACATATCCATTATTGTACAGCCTTCATATTGCTTTTGTAATAAATCTTGAATATCAATATCAATGGTTTCCATTTCAACACCCATGAATTTACCTTTTATTGTAAATACTCCGTTATGATCGGTTGGCGTTATCTCAAACTGTACATTCTTGAATTGTGACGTAGAAAGACCATCTATTTCTAGAAGTACTCCCCTCTCTAGAAGCTTAGAAGCTGAGTACTTTACAGTTAACTTAGACTTCAATTTTTGAATATCTTTTCCTGATCTTCTCAAGCTTGCATGAACACTCCTATTAAAAGAAAATAATATATATTAATTTGATGCAAGACTTTATATTTTAAGAAATATATGTAAGTTTTAAACATACCTTTTTCCAGCATGGAGATTAGCAAGACAGGATTTAATGTACTGGTCATATGATTTACATTTCTCTTCGTAATACTTTGTCTTTTCCAGCAAACTTACTCTTGTTCGGGTCAGCGTGGTAAGAGCTCTTCTCTGAGCCTGTCTGTATTTTCCTTTGTTACATAAGTCAAGGGCTATAGATGTTACAAGTGCTTGGTAGCCATCCTCACGTGTAACATAGCCTTCATCTTCCAGCATTTGGAGATTACGTCGTAATTTCGCGATATGTTCACGTAGGGTTATTGCCTCGTCTGGGCGAACCTGTCCTGAATATATGCGTCTCTTCACTTTCTCACTATACTGCTCTTGTTGTTCCCTTGTCGTTCCAATACATAGAGCTTCCAAAAGATGTTCGCCTAAATTTTTTTAATATAATAAGTAAAAAGAAAAAAAATGTTTAAAAAAAAAATTACTAAGAAAATACTAACCATTCAAAAATGGGATTATAGCAACACATAGTTCTTTTGTTTTGATGAACAGTTTATTTAAATCAGTCATATCATCGGCTGGCGCTTGGAATTTGTTGACAAGTGCAAGGCATACTTCCAATCTTGCATTTTCTTCAGAGTCTAATTGCTAAAAATGTTTTAATGTCAATATCAATAGTTACATACTTCACACATAATAAAATAAATTATAATTAAACTATATATATTGGTTATTTTGATAGAATTAGTAGCAAACGTATGAGTAGAGAAAAATAAAACTCAAATTGTAACAAAGTTTCCACTTCATAAACTAAATACATCCGTCCTTGAGGTATTCGTTTCTATAATAAAATCCCGCAATTAGTTATTACTTTTTTAATAATTATGAATAAATTTGAATATAAGATTTAAAGTAGTAACTAGTAAAATAACAAAAAACGTTTATATATATATATATTATATAGTATGGGTTGGCGGATGAGCATGTGTGCCACCTGATGGTAAGTGGTCACCAACGCCCATAGACATTGGCATTGTAAGAAATGTTAACCATCGCTTACATCGCCAATGCGCCACCAACCTTGGGAACTAAGATGTTATGTCCCTTGTGCCTGTAATTACACTGACTTACTCACCCTTCAAACCGGAACACAACAATAACAAGTACTGCTGTTTTGCGGTAGAATATCTGATGAGTGGGTGGTACCTACCCAGACAGGCTTGCACAAAGCTCTACCACCAGTACTACTCAGTATTACTCAATACAAGTAGGAATTGTTGGGATTTATTTGTCTGTTGTTACATATTATTTATTCGTATCCATTAAATGTACAATACTCACTGAAGGAACATCTCGCGATGCCAGTTGCGCAACTGAAGGTACTTCTCCTAAGTCATCCAAGAGTTCATTAAGTCGAGCATTAGGGTCAGGTGCTAGAATATCTTGGTATTCAACAAGTAAAGCATGTGTGTCCACTATTTCCTATTAATAAAAAAATAATACAATATATTTATACCATATACCTGATACACCGAATCAACTAGTTAAATATTTCACGTAACCTTAGTTTTAGGCATGTAAAAATTATTAGTCAATAAAAATAAATTACGTATACCTTTTTGGATAAAAAAAAACCGTTTAAGAATAATGTCAAGAATGAAAAACTGAATCTAAGCATCCGAAAATAATTATTAAAAGGTAGCAAGCATGAAAAATAGTACATTCAAAATTTTTTTACTTGAACGGTAATGTAGATATGTGGATGATGGAGTAAAGTTGCTTCGGTGTACTCATCTACGGCGAAGTACTCTTCGAGAGTAGGTCCGCGGCAGCAGCGTCGGAACAATTCTTTCATCTTTTCGTGACATTCCACTATGAACGGGTTCAAACAACGCAGGTGACTAGACTCCTCGCCAAACTTAAAAATAATATACATTTTTTTAAATACTTACATTAGTAAAATAATTTATCGCTGGTTTAAAATTAAAGGTGTTATTTTTTATAAATATATATTTAAATACAGTTACTTACTCCTTTTTTTGCAGCTGCAAAATGTAGAATTTTTGCAACAGAAGCTAGGTTTTTTCGTTGATCTGTTGTTAAGCCCGCACCATTTGGCATATTTATAATATGAAAAGCATCCGGTGCTACTATTGCAGCATTGAAGAACTGGTAATACACCAAGTTACCAATAACCTAAAAAATAAATGTAGTAAAAAAAATGGTGTAAGTGCCAAGGTGCTCACGAGAATTAATGTGTAAATATGTGAGCTTATGTACCGATTTCACACACGCATTAAAGTAACTCACATTAATAATCTTACATTAAATATAATAACGAGATGGCCTAGTGGTTAGAACGCGTGTTAGTGAATCTGAACCGATGATCGTGGGTTCAAGCCCGGGCAAGCACCACTGAGTTTTCATGTGTTTAATTTATATATAATTCATCTTGTGCTTCACGGTGAAGGAAACTGACTGAAATTCTACATGTATATTCCACCAACCCGCATTGGAGCAGCGTGGTGGAATAAGCTTCAAACCTTCTCCTCAAAAAAATGGAGAGAAGGCCATAGCCCAGCAGTGGGACATTCACACGCTGTAACTGAAATAACATTTGGCACTTACTCGTCTGACGCTGTCTCAGTTACCCCTACCGTGTACTGAGTGTTAGGATGTTTACAGATCAATAAATATGCTACAAAATTATGTTTATTATATTTTATACCTTGAGAATATCTTTTTCAGGTGTATGAGGAAATTTCGATGTCAAAGAGCGATGTAATACACGAGCCATGTATGTTATGCAGAATGGTAACATTTCTGTAGAAGTTGTTATTTTATCCAAAAACAAAGTCACAACAGTCTTCAGTTGAGTGAGAGCCTTTTCTAATCTAGATTTAACTTCAGGGTAAGTTAAAGCTTCTTCCTGAGTCACAGTGTACGGTAATTTCCTTAAAAAAAAACCAGCATAAGTGTGTTTTTATTTTCGCATTTCTTTTAATTGCATTGCATTTTCGAATACTTACGATATTTGTCCAGTTTTCATCTCAGTTTCATTTCTTAAAGCTTTGTAAATTTCGACTGGACCTGTTTCAATGTTTAATTCTTTGTCATTTATAATTTTTTCGACAAGGGGTCCTATGATAGTTTGAAGATTGTTCAAACCAGATAATTGTCTGGAAAGGCTTACAGCCATTTTCAAGACTAAAGGCGTTGAAGCTATTATATCGAAAGGTTTAACAATTTTGCAACTGACCTCTTCTTCCAGCGTAAACCTAAACAGTTTTAATAAAAGATACTCATCTCTTGCATAAGCTCCGAAATTATAAAGACTTAACACAACATTCTGTAAGAACGAGTTAGTTTTGTTTTGGGGTATGCAAAACAAAAGTTTTGATAGGTATGTCGGGTTTGTTTGTAGTTCATAAAATAAATGTTGATATCCATCCAAAAGCCTTTTACTTTCCTTAGTCAGTGATTTTAAGCCTTTCACAGCAGTGGATATAGTCATTAACGGGCCTTTGCTATCTTGATTCAGGACTAATTTGGTGGAAGTATTATGTTTCACTAACTTATTTAATTTTAAGCCATGAACAGCAACCTCTTGTAACGCTATTCGGTTTTGCACCAATAATCCTATTTTCAGATCCATATCATCTATTTGCTTAGAAAGTTCTTGATTTTTTCGTATAGATTGTACAACTTCTGATTTCAATGTCTGCAATTCTATTTCACGATTATAATCTTCAGTAGTAAAATCTAATATGGGGATGAATTTTTTGACAACACCTAATGGAGGGTAAGGTGAGTGAAACAATGAAAGGAACGCATTCCTAGCTCGTCGGCCTCGCCATAAAGCTTGTATCTTTATAATATTGTGTTCCTAGAAACAAAACAAATTTTTAAAATAAATATTTAATAAATGTTACATACAAACGAATCTATAAATAAAAAGATTATTTTAAGTAAGAATAACATGTAAGATAACGCACCTGAATTTTATACCACGCCCAAGGGTTTTGCTTTCTCTCCCTTTTTAATTTTGCTTCAATTGTTTTCATTCTTATCAAAGTTCCATATTTTCTTTGAATTTGAATTCGCCTCCACCAGGCTTGGATTTTTACCACATGCTCCGAGTGATCTTTAAAGAACTTTAGTCTTTTAAAGTGCTGCCTTACTAAAAATCCTTTACAACAAGCTTGAAATCTGGTAAATGTATTCTCCAAAAGTTTTTGTCTATATGTATTGATGTGGTGTTTATTAGTTCGATCGATTATGGAATTTATGTCTTTCCTTGTTAAATAGCGCGCATAAGGAACGAAATCTTTAGGGGTAGTCCAACTATAGCTGTAAGACTCAACATCAATATATACTGTATTCCCGGCTTCCGTGTGACATACAATCCAGGGACAGATGTTTTGACCCTTCTTCTTTAAAGCTTTCGAAAACATTTGAAAGTAAACTTCTTTACATGAACCTTCTATAATTTCAGAACTTGAAAGGTGGCGGGATAAAAGTGCATTCCAAAATTCATTAAGATCGTTTTTTAATATAGCTAAATTAAGCTGAACAATTGCATCAGTTAATTCTTTAACTTTTATCGATTCGTAATTAACATCGCTAATGGCATTCGTTATATCGTCATACCAGAGATTTTGTGATTCATTCTGCAAAAGCCGTTTTTTTAAAGTCCTCATGTACAAGTGATATTCCTCCTTATGTAAGGAAAGTGGTAGCTTCAGGCATGAACTTTTCAGTAATACTATCAAAGAATCTACATCTTCGTCTGTTACTGCTCTGTTAATATTATCAATAACCTCTACCACTGGAAAAATACAAATATATATTTATAAAATATACAAGCAAATTACTAAATTCATGTAAACAAAAAATCAATGTACGAAGTTTAACAGAAATTTGATTTTGTCTTTATATAGAGAAATGGTCTTACATTCATCATTATCGTCATCTTTCGTGTTTACCATGTCAATTGTATCTTTAATGTCTTCAAGAGTCAGTAATGGGCATTCGCATTGTTCTCTAATCTTCACTTGTAAAGCTGATATCAATGCGGAAAGATAACGGCGACGACAGTGTGGCTTAAGTCTTTCTAGTTGAATTTGCCTAGAGTTAAGAGCATTCCATACCGCTGTTTCATCGCCTCTCTCCACAGCTTCAGATACAAATGCAACTGATTTTAAATACAAAGCTGATGCAGCTATTTCACTCTCATTGAGATTCTTATCTAATTCACATTTTTCTAATCTCATTTCCTCAAATAAAAGTGGTGCAGCATATATATCTATTTTGAAATTCAAACCAAGTTTAGGACTTGTCAAAGCTTGATATAAGTCTTCTGCAGTACCCTCATCTAACGCCCTGTTAACATTCATAATTGCTGCTTTGTGTTCAGTATGTTCAAGAGATTTAACATTCCCATCATTTATTATATTCTGAAATATCTTGTGCCAGTTTGTAATGCTTTCTACATCTATATCTTTACAAGACTCTATTATGTCTTTAACCACATCACAATAGAAATCCAAATTATTAGAGTTGTAATTTTTAATTTTTACCCATTCTTCATTAAATATTTTGTGTAATTTATTTACATCATTACTTTTACAGGCTGAACATAGATTCTTCCATAGATATTTGTAATTCGTAGCAGTGATATGGCCCTGAATTTCCACTTGAGTAAGTATTTCGTCATATTCATCTGGTACATAGCTATCATTCAGAGAGTGATTGTGAGCAACTTGAATTTTTTCGTATTTTGCTGTTTTAAGAACATCTTTGTATGCATCTATTAGACAATTCTGTATATATTTAACTTTTAAGTCAGGGTTTAACAATGCTGAAGTTATGGATTTTTCAGAGTCTAATAAATTGTTAAGTTCAATCAGAGCATTATTATGCGAGGAAACGTTATTACATGCAGTACTGTTATTGTGCGATAGTATGCCACTTATCTTTTGGAACATTGGAAGTGGATGTTTGCACTTTTGCAAGTCTTTAGACACAGAGTCTAATTGTTCATCTAAAATCAAAAAATATATAAATCTTTTTAATATGTATTCAGTCTAAAATTATAATTTTACAATTTAACATCTATATTGAATTAAATAACTGTTAACTTCATTAAAATATAATTACCTGTAAAAACAGCTTTACCAAATAAGTCATGAATTAATGGTGCTTTTCCAATTTTAAACAAATGTGAACTTAAAGCATGAAGGCAATAAATTACTTTTGGCATATTTTTATTGTCATAAATATCTGTTGTTTCAGGTTGAAATGTCTGAAATTTTTAAAACACATTTGTTTAATTTTTGATATTTCTAATTATTGGCGTGGCATGTTCACTCATGAATATGAACAGAACAATGTGTAAAGGAACTATTTGATTATATTTGCTACACAAATATGGCTAATAACAAAAACGTGATTGCTTCCACTTGTCATTTTTTACTTTTTAGTTATACATCAAAAGGCTAACTTAATATAGCCTAAACAATGCAGTGCTACTGAAATTGGCACGGTTCAATCCATATGTGGATGAGTTATTTGTAATATTAGAGATTACACTAAATATTTGGTAAATATACAATATTGTTTTATTTTTTGCTGATTAAACTAGTCTTTTAAGTATTTTTATAATATAAAAAAATCACAATTTAACATTTTATAATTATAAAAAAAATATTAAGAGATAATATTTATATGTTTAATTCACAAAAGACATGAAGATATATCTGTGTGGATAAATCACTTTGTGCGGTACATAGCTCCACATGCACTATCATAACATCATGCTATCTAGTACAAGTAGCAACCATATCTGGTAAGATTTGTAAAGGTGTGGTTGTGGTGTTGTTGTAAGTTAAGATGTGGTGAATCGCCTGTCACAGAGCCTGTATGTGTCTAAAAATCAGGAATTTATTCTTAAATCCCTTGTGAGAAGTGTAGTCACTGTCAACAACAAAGTAGCTTTTAATGGCCCCATGGTTATGATCCTTTGCCTTTCTACAAGAAGGTCCTACTACAAGGTGTGTGAACATCCACTTATATTACTTTTAAATTCATACAGAAATCAGTGCGGCAATCCCAACTAAGGCACCATCATCCATTCAGAATGAACACACTTAAAATAAGCCTTTCTTTTATCATTAACTGCACAGCAGTTATGCTAGCCACCTCATGCCCATAGTCCTAGTTGTTTATAGTCCACATGACTATGAAATAAAAAGGTCTCGGTATAGAGAAAAACACCACTATAAACAGAATAAAATAAATTATCTTACCACTGGTAGTTCAGTTTGTTTCAAAATTTGTAAAAACTTATTTATGTTATCTGTATGCTTAAACTGCAATCCCATCACCTAAAAACAAAGTTATTAAATATTTTGTAAAAAAAATATTAAATAAAGCATCATAAAAAATACGTTTTTTTTTTAGTAACATATAACAAACAAGTATCTGTTTGGTATATGAATATTATACATATATAAAATACAAAATATGTTTATCCAGCTGAACTCTTGGAAATAGGAAGCAGCTTGAATATATAGACCATGTGTTATTATGATTGTACTGGTATAAATATTAACTGTTATAATAAAAAGCAAAAAGTTACCTTATATCGTCTTTGGTCAATGTCATATACTTTATTTAATGGAAGAAGGTCAGGTGCTATAAAATTTCCAAGCTTGGCTAAATAAACACCATTTCGCAAGTTTTGTTCGAATTCAACAGCTGGAGGAAGTTCTTCTTTAAGACATGACTCCATCCAAGTTTTCGCTTCTTCTAAGCGACAAAGATACTCATATGCAACTGTTTTTTGTCGGATAACATCCATTTCCTGGGCGGTTTTACGAACATCGTCATCACCTGAATCAATGAAATTATTCTAAACAAAACCAACCGAATGTTTTAAAAAAAAAACAACAAAGACGAATATGTACTTACAGTCATCAATTTTACCAATTAGTATTTCTTTAGTTTCCTTTCCCATTATTGAGATTAAAAGAAATCTCGAGAAGAAATATTATTTGCTATTAACGTCTGAAGTTTTTTTTGTATAGATTTATACCGTTAATTATCTTACAATTATATGTAAACATTTTAATCATACAACATCAGTTCAAATATAAATTTGACGGTTGTCGGTTAGTCTTGTTTGTATTTTTTTCTTATCCACAATGGCAAAGATCAATTACCATGCAGCCTAGTTTTAATAAAATTAGGCTTTATTTTCAATTATTCAATTCAGATATATGTACTTGAAGCAAAACGTTATCTTATTAGTCGGATGCACAGTCAGTAACCGTATTTATCAATAAATAGTTTTGTTTTAATGAGCATTTTAAACCCAAGTGATTTTCAAAGTAAAATATATATATAATAATACATTAATAAAAGCTCATTTTAAAAAAAATACTTGAGTATATTTCTTGTATAGTATTTTTCTTGTATTTCTTTTAAACATTTAAAGACAATTTAAATAACAAAAACAATTTAAATTTTCTTATTTTTTTGGCTTAAGGAAAATGTTGAAAAGATATTGTTTGATTACAATTGGTTTTACGTTAAATGGACCATAGTGCTATTATAATTTCTTACTGTTCGTTTACAAATTACCGTAGACCGTAGACAGAGAAACTAATAAACGCAATGACGATTTCCTTCTCACTTACACAAAAAAGAGAACGAGATAAAAAAAATTGCATAGGATATAATATAATTCGTATATGAAAACTAGCCAAGTCAGACCTTAGGCTTCAATATATTATCCTAAGTTATAAGAAGAAATGATATTTTAAGTTGTTATAAAAAAATTATGTTGTTATAAAAACATTTTAGGACTGACCATTGAACTTGGCACCCATTTAGATTTCACTTTTTTGTCTTTGAAGGCAACAATCAAGAGAAATATCATAAAATTGAACTTGGCTCTCATTTCACATTTTCGTTTTTGACGGGATATCATTACTTTTTATACAGAAATTATCTAAAACTACTACTACTTACTAAGTAAGTGTTCCTAATAGAATCAATTAATTGAAAAATTATAATAAAATGATAAAAATTTACCAGTTTCTGATTTATTCCTTTGTATTCACCCAACTACCTATCTGGATACCAAATATGAACTTTCTAGGTCATTCGGAACTGGGTTAGAGTTTTGATTTATTGGTCAGTTAGTGATAAAACTGTCGAATTTTGAACGTTCATATCGAAATAACCGTTTGAGATTAGTTTATGAAATTTGGAGCACATGTGTATCTCGCAAGACTTAGTATATGTGCCAAATTGTCATATTTATGTGAAATAGTTTTTGGGTTATGAGGGGGTCTTAAGTGGCTTCAAATGGTTCGTGTAATATTACAACATGTACCACGGTGCTGCTGCCAGTTCTGTTAGCTTAAACTTGGCTTGACACGCTACCGCGTGTCTAGATAGGATTTCAAATTTGACTGGTATATTGTAACTTTCGCGATCTAATTTGCAGTATAAAATTATTAATTTCTTGTCTCCAGTAGTATAGTACTATATATATATATATATTTATATATTTTTAAACAATTTAAGATTATAGATTAATTAAAAAATTATATATATTTTGCGCTCAAATAGCGTAGATATTCGACAGAAAAAGAAAAAAATATATGACATGTGAAAGGTACATTAATTGTGAATTATTGCTTAAGAAATTTTTTCGAAATGGAGGAAGAAGCTAATTCTTATTTTCATGATAAATATTGCGATTGCAAATGTGTTTGCGGCGATACAATATCAGAACCAATAAGCGAGCATGTAGAATTAACAGGCCGCAAGGAGTTTATTTTCTCAATTGTTACAAGAACTGAAAATTATCTACGAGAAAGACGTATTCCTGAATTAATTCGATTCTTATTCACAAAGGTTATTGCTCATTCACCAGATCAACCTGTGGCTTTTCTTGAACAATTATTGGATGATTGTATGCTTTTTCGCGCGGGGCATGGTGTACCACCTGTTTTATACGAAAATAGGTAATGCATATTAAACGTTATTGTTTACAATTAATTATGATGCTATAACATGGCCACAGTATCGAATGAACATTCCTTTTGCCTTGAATCTTGAACACATATACCGTAACAGCCTGTGAATGTCCCACTGCTGGGCTAAAGGCCTCCTCTCCTCTTTTTGAGGAGAAGGTTTTGGAGCTTATTCCACCACGCTGCTCCAATGCGGGTTGGTAGAATTCACATGTGGCAGAATTTCAGTGAAATTAGACACATGCAGGTTTCCTCACGATGTTTTTCCTTCACCGTAAAGCACGAGATGAATTATAATCACAAATTAAGCACATGAAAATTCAGTGGTGCTTGCCCGGGTTTGAACCCACTATCATCGGTTAAGATTCACGCGTTCTTACCACAGGGCCATCTCGGCTTTTTTTTTTTGAACACATATAGTTTATCAAAATTCAATTGGGTTCGAAAGAGTATTCTCCCACAACAAATATAAGGAAACAGCACCTGCTGTTTTATTTTTATTAAAATACCTTATCTTTGTGTGTGTGTGTGTGTGGAAAACAGATTATTAAAGGAAACAATACGCTCTTTGTTATGCCATTCTTTTTTTTTAACTCGTCCACTTTAACCGGAAAAATTAATAACGAGTAATATTTGCGTACAAATCAATCTTGAATCTCAATATTATGGCCGTAGCGTAATAATATAATTACACATAACTTAATTATAAAATGGAAAGTAATTTTTTCAGACAATAAATAAATATATAACTTATTTACTATTATAATGTCGTAAGAAAATGTGATTAATAATATTTTAATATTTAACAATTATACGATTTTGTCACCCAACTAATATTCTTTTCTAGACATTTGGAAGCTATAATCAAAAGTTTCGATCCTGCTTTACGAGGTTCGCTTAGTACTGGACAAGTTCGACGACTTTACACTACACTTGGGTTAAGTTATTCAGAAATTCCCGATGAGAGGGTACCATGTGACGAAGTTTTGAAAAAATTGAAAGAGGCTCAAGAGATAGAACTAGCGCAATTACTAGGAGCTGGAGTAATAAATGAATAGAATATTTTTTTGAATTTCAAACATAATGTAATAAAAATGTTTTAAATTATAATAACCTGGTTATAATCGTTTTAGAGTTGGCTTTACACGTTCTCTCACCTGTCTGACGGCTTTTATTTTTACACATAAAAAGACCTCTGGATTAGTACCTATCTAAATTATAGATATACAGTCTAAAATTAGTTGACTCTGTTCTTTTCGACGATATTAAGCTTTTACTAGTTAGTAAGCCAAATTTTGATTCGTTTATTTCTGATTTTTATGTATCAATTTTCATTTATGCCTCTAATTAAAAAAAAAATCATGGCTACGCCCTCTAAAGAGAAAAAATGACAATGGTGTTTATTCGCTTTAATCTGCTACATGCGGATCCACCTGTTCGATTCATTGGTCCATCTTGCCGACACTTTTTTATATGTATCAAAATGTTCACTACATTTGTATAATCATAACTATGCATGTAATTTTATGCAATGATCTCTATTTGTTATCGGTAATTTTTCAGTGGATTGTTAATGTAAAATACTTAGCATTATAAATCGTATATCTGATGCTGATTCCCTTATATAAAATCAAAAGCAACTATAAATATTGTTCTGTTCTTCATAGTATTTTATTAGTATTTATTAACGTTTTTGTTTTATTTGGTAATTGATATATCCGTTTATGGTGTTTATTTTATAAATTATCCATTAATAACTTCAGAAAATTAGAAGTTAAATAAAATTGTATTTTAATTTTTAGTTTTATGAGTATTATTTTATAAGCCATTAATTAAGTACTTACTTTTAGTTAATTTGTATGTTTATTGTAATCGTTCACTTTTTTAATCGTACTGTGAAGTTGATTGGCAACTTTAAAAAAAAAAACAGAATATGTCAATTGTCAATGTTTTACATCAACAATATTTATTATATTGTTATCAGTAGTACATGTACAGTTATTTTAATCAAAAAATATAAAATCACTACCACTTTATAAGTAATTTTAAAACATAATTGAATGTAATTAATTAAATCTTTAAAACAAAAACCATACAAAATAATATAATAAAAGTGATAAATAGCATTATAGTTTTTTTTTATAATTTTTTCGATGAAGCTATGTTTATAACAGCAATTTTTATTCATTTAGTCTTCTTGTTTTCTATTTTTGACATATATTTTAAATCGCCGATAGTCAAAAATGTAGTCGTATACGAACCGACTCATGTAGCTCCAGCTGATCGTCTAGTTCTGTTTGTCGTGGATGGACTAAGAGCTGAATCATTTGTCAATTACACAACTATGCCATATCTTAGGTACACCCCAGAAGTTGACAAAAATTTATTTTTTTATGTTTGGTTTTTTTTAACAATAATATATTTTTATAATAATTCACAGAGAAGTAGCAAATACACATGGAAGGTGGGGAATATCAAGCACACGTGTTCCTACAGAATCTCGTCCTGGTCATGTGGCAATAATTGCTGGATTCTATGAAGATCCCTCTGCAATAGCCAAGGGTTGGAAAGAAAATCCTGTTGATTTTGATTCTGTTTTCAACCAAACATCATTTACTTGGGCATGGGGAACATATGACATATTAGAAATATTCACAAAAGGGTCCACAAATCACATTATCATAGATAAATTTGATCCCTATGACCAGTCTTTTAGTTCTAATAAAAATACCACTCTTCTAGATGATTTAGTTTTCACAAAAGTAAAACTATTTTTTGACAAAGCAAAATATGATAATATTCTTAATGAAAAACTGAGAAGTAAGAAAATTGTGTTTTTCCTGCACTTATTAGGTACTGATACAGCTGGACATACACACAAACCAAAAACACAGTAAGTGAACAATTAAATTTGAAATTAAAAACTAAAAGCATAATCTTGAATGTTGTAAAGATAGCATAAAGTCTTTCACAGAAACTTTCTGACAACTATAAAGTTTGTAGATGAGCATATTAAGGAAGTGGAAAAAATAATTAAAGACTTCTACAACAATGACGGCAGAACAACATTTTTGATGACATCGGATCATGGCATGACTGATTGGGGTATGCAATATTAAATTCTATGTCAGAAGATGAATACTTCTTATTCTTAATATAGTTTAAGGACTAATTAAACCCTTTCAAGTTGTCATCATTGAGTCCAATTAAAATATGCCTAGTTATCAATAATTTTTTTTATGCTGGCTGGAAATAGAAATATGCAAGCTTATCGAAAATATCTTAAATAATTTAAATAATTGAAAAGTAATCACATGGTGTATACCATGTGGAGGTATGATTATTTGATTTATATTTTTACGAAAATATAGTGAACAAACCTTTAGCATTTTTAAATATATATATAAATCATTTTATCATTATAATTTCAAACTCTGTATTACTATATTAGTAAAATTACATATGTTAACATATTTTAGTAACAAGGTTTACTTTACATCTTTTCAGGTTCTCACGGCACTGGTGATGAACATGAAACTCAAACTCCTTATGTTTTATGGGGATCTGGCGTGGAACAAACTATAGGCAAAGATATTAAATTAGACCTGGAGACTAATTCAATGTCATTTGGACATAGATTTGACATAAATCAAGCCGATTTAACACCATTGATGTCTACTATACTTTCTATTCCTGTACCAGCTAATTCTATTGTAAGTATAGTACCATGCAGAATAAAAATTGATGATGTATTCATAAAAATATATGTTATTGTCCTTCTTCCTGTGTACTTAATATTTTTTTCTTGTATTTAATTTTGGAAAACAGATTAATATTCAAGTACTATTTCCAATGTATTAGTTATAATTGTAAATAAACATAACAAATTTAGCATACATCAACAGAGTTTTCACTAATTTAATGAAATTTATTTATAAAAAAACAATAAATAAATTTACTTCATTGATATTTGTTGAAAAAATTATTAAAAAAGACAAGGAGTTGGAATGTATCTTGTTATTTTTATGATCGGTTAAAGAGATTCCTGAAGTGTATATGCTCTAATAAGAAATATGTACTGTTATTGCATTGTATTTTTAAGTATTTGTCATTTCACTAATAAATTCCAAATTGCAGGGTCATTTACCTATTAAACTCCTTAATATGACTTTGCTAAATAAAGCCAAAGCCATTTACAGCAACTGCAGGCAAATGATCTCTCAATATGATAAAAAGAGATTAGATGTTGAAGCTAATGCAATTAAGCTATTATATAAGCCATTTAAATTATTTGATGGCAACAAAGTTAAAGAAGTTATAGATCTTATGGAAAAACTGTTAAACGATAGACAATACGAAAAAGTTATAGGACTAAGTGAAGAAATTATGCAACTGAGTTTAAATGGTCTAAATTACTATCATAATTATTATCAAGGTCCGCTGCTGATCACAGTGACTCTTTCATTTATGGGCTGGATACTGTTTTTGCTAAGAGTAATAATAAAGCAAAAAATGCTTATACAAGCAGACTTTTCTAACTATAACAATTTATACAGATTAAGGATCAGTAAATTAATGGATACTATGATAACATATTTTTCTACTGTTATGTTTGTGGTGCTATTTTTAATAGTATATGGTAAGTTTCTTTTACATTATCATAACTTATTATATGAAGTTTTTAATATTTAGACTGTATCTGGTATTACAACTCAATCAACGGGTGGTAGGGCTTTGAGCAGGCCCTCCTTGGTAACATCCACCCTTCAGATTTGCTGGTATCTGGGCAATGTGAATATGTAGATGTTCCTTTAGCTCATATGCCGTTATTATTTAACCAAAAAAAAGGAGTAAAAATACAGATCTCCCACCGAATAGTTTAAGTGGATTTCTAATGAAGACTGGGTATTCTTTGGGTAGTCTGGATATCCTCGAAAGTTTTATGACAATTAGTGTTTATTATTCATCTCATGCTATGATGACGGAAAACTTTGTGATGAAAATATACTTGTCACATGAAATTCTGCCAATTTGTATTTTATATATATTAACTAAGGTGGAATAATTATTTTCTTAAGTTAATTAAGAAAATAATTATTCACCCTGACCAGCTATAAGATATTTTTGTGTTGCTACTGTCTTAGTATAAAAAAAATGGAAAATATAATATTGTAGTACTTTAACATGTACAATGTTAAAGTACTAAAATATTACTGTTGTAACTTTATTAATTTTTCATTATTATTTAAATATTAAAACTTGATGGAATTTCTAATGTTTATTTTAATTAGTAATTGTTACTTTAATAGCTACTACAATCTTTGTAGTTTAATATATATGAAAAGCACAATCTCAGTCTTATTTAAAAAGAGTTGTATATATATTTTTTTTAGTACAAAGTTTGCCAATTCAGTATTATATTTATTTCTTACTGCCAATTTTTCTTTGGAAATTGGCCCTTACACCATTTAGTTTATGGCTGGAAACTTTAAGTATATTAGAAAATAATAAAAAGCTGTATATGTTGGGTGTTGAAGTATTGTGCTACGTTTTTGGATCACTATTGTTGGTAAGGTTTTTAAAATATTTTGTTAGTATTATTTATATGTATGATTTTTATTTCAATAATATGTATCTTTTAAGGGGCTAGCATTGACTCATAGATGGGCATTAAGCATTCCACTCTTGGGCATGGGCTTATGGCCATTCTTTTCATCATCAGTACATTTGAACAATTTATTAAGTACAGCATGGACAATTGGATGTATGCTACTCAGTATTTTTTCATTCATGCCAGTAGTGGGCAAAGATGTTTGGATTGAGTTAGTGTAAGTATTTTACGTTTAACATCAAAATGATATATTTTATCAGTTGACTAGTATTACATGTGCACTTACATACTTTTTGTAATGAGCAACTGTTATCAAATAACTAATCTCAAATATTGTAGTTTTAATTGAAATAAAAACTGCATAACATTTTATAACATCGAAGCATAATTTTGAAGAAAATGGCCCTTGAAAAGGACAAATAAATCTTAAATGAAATAAGAGGGTTAAATCGGGCAAATACCGATTTTTATATATAATACCACAATTTTCATATGCTCAATTTTACTTTCATGCTATCAAATATTGTAGATAAAGCACGACGAGCGAAATGTAATTCATAAAAAAATATGTATACGATTCATGCATGTTCCTACAGCTGGATCTAGTTGTATTTGTTTTCTAATGAATATATTTGGTTCTAAATTACAACTTGTGTTGTGTTATCTCTAATAAAAGAAGATTATACTTGCACATAAAATAAACTTAAATGTTAAGTTAATTTGAATTTCTATAATAATGCCGCCCTTCATTATATTATGGGTAAGCTCGAAACGCTTCTAAAACTACAAAAAATGGGAAAATAGATATATATATATATATAAATGCACCTTAAAGAACTTAAATATAATTAAAACAGTGTTTGTTTTATATTTCAGTATACTAGCTGCACTAATTTGGTTAGTGTTACATATTTTATATATTAGGAATTATTTATTCAGTGTTCCTTTTGAAAGTGAATTGCTTAGGAGAGAGATTATCATAACTATTGTACAACAGATCCTTCTCTTAATATCTCTGCTAGTTATCTATTTACAATCAAAAAAGTTTGAAAGACATGTGCCACTGTCTCAGAGCCTTCATTTGACATGCTGGTTTATAGCAGGTATATATATTATGTATCTTCAATTTTAATTTTGTATTTGAAACCTTTAAACTAAAAGTGAGTAAATAAGTTTAAAAATTATTTTATAATGCACATGTAAGTAATATTTATATATTTTTTATCTTAATACTTTTCGTTTCAGTGATATTACCCACAGTACCAATGTTTTATTCCAAAAAAATTATGAATAGACTCATGGGAATCAATGCTTCTATACTTAATTTTTATCTGCTATTATCAGTAGCTCATGAAGGTTTGTTTATGGTAACATTAATAATAAACGTGAATTGTTGGATGTTTATCGAATATGAACTACTTAATGAACGAAAAATTAAGGTACGTAAGTATCAACTTTATAAAAAAATAAAATGGCTCCCTACATGAGATTTTCACTTTTCTTAATAGTATATATATCAATCAGGGTTAATTTAATTAATAATAAGTATATAATTTATTGTTATAAAAATACAATTATTTAATTTTCCAGATTGTTGATTGTGACTTTGAAGTTGATCGTATTACAGGTAGCGAAAAAGGTTTAGCTCCTATTGGAAGAAGTATAAATAGTCATGACTTCAGAAGAGCTTTCTTTTTTGTATCCTTTGTTAGACATTTTTTAAATATATTTTAATTAAAAACATGCAAATAACAATCATGTAAAGCAGAAAATACACTTATTTATACGTTATTGCTAACTTCGAAATCTTCCTTACATGTGTATATACAGACCCTTTATATTATTTTAGCGTATTTTGGCACTGGAAATATAGCGTCGCTCAATTCATTCGAAGTGAGATGGGTTCTGTGCTTTACCACTTCATTTCAGCCTTTTGTGATTACAACATTAATTTTACTAAAGACCTTATCTCCATTCTTATGTGTAGCCTGCACTTTTAGAGCAATTCAACATCTAACAAAGGTATATTTTTAGTGTAGATTTATTGACTCTTATGTTTTTTTTCCTTATAACTGATTGGTTATTGGGCAATAATTATAAAAAAATATATATATTAAAATGTTTATTTTTATTTCAGGCTCCAGTTGGTTATTTAAATATGATTGTCCTAATATTTTCAAACATAATGGGACTGTACATGCTCTTTCATGTTAAAAACACTGGAAGTTGGCTTGAGATAGGCACATCTATATCTCAGTTTGTCATAGTACAAGTTATAACCTTATTTATTGTTTTGATAAATCAAATTGCAAAAGTATTGACCGAAACAGAAGTATTTAATTTAATAAAGAAAGTTTTTAAAACAAGAAAGAAGATTGTGTAATACAATTTTATATTTAAGTACTTCATTTTAAATTAAATTAAATAAATATGAGATATCGATATTGTTTTTTTCTACTTTAGTTGGTAAGTTCTGCAGTCATTTAGCCCGGATATGGCGCTCCTTGTTAAATGATAAGTGGCCTGCACTATTAAAATTCTAACTTAATGCCTTCCAAAGAACAAACCAGAGTAAGATGGAGGAAAGTCTCTGAGCTATATATATAATAGTAGTATTGAGCCAATAGGTACAGCCACTTTTTAGAAGGTTGCTAGATGCTTCTTGATTGGAGTTATTATTTACGTCGCCCCGATAAAGTACTTTCATCGTCTGTGAAGAAGCATTATATTCGTATATTATAATATATTTCTATTTCAAAATTTAACTATTTATTTGTACAATTTCAGGATCTGCATATCCATTGAATGAGGTTTTAGTTTATTATCTTTATCTCAAGGCTGTGGTGACCGCCCATAGACATGGGCGTTGATTGAAATATAAACTATTAAGTACATTATATTTCAATCAACGCCAATGTCTATGGGCGGTCACCACAGCCTCGAGATAAAGAACTATTAAGAACATAGCCAATGCGCCACCAACTTTGAGAACTAAGATCTTATATCCCTTGTGCTTGTAGTTACACTGGCTCACTCACTTTTCAAACCGGAACATAAAAATACTTGATATTACTATTTGGCGGCAGAATAAAATATAGTACAGATATTGAAAAGAGACAATCGACTTCTTTGGCGTCGTAGTGCGTTATCTCTGTCGCACGAAATAGTCCGGTATTAGGATCTATTAAAAACAATTATGAATTTCTGTGTAATTGAATAAATAGACCAATTTTTTCCAGTGCTGTCTCTAGATTATGGAAAAATAAAATAAAAACATCTTTCAATAAATATAACTTGGTACTCAGATTATAAAACGTTGCCATGTTTTTACGGAATATTTTGTTGTATTATTCGTGCAATTAATTATTATATACAATATTATATAAGTACCCAGAAAACCCGGCGGCCGGCACATTTGACATTGACGGAAGTGTCACTAGACTATTAAAATTGAATAATTTTACCCTGTATTCCTACATCAATTTTAAAGTATTTTTGACTTGACTGAGTGATATAACCACACTATATATAATAGTAAAGATAACTTGCCTTAAGTGGAAAAATTACCATGAAATAAATCAAGGATATATTTAGTAATCTGCTCTACTGGTGCTAAACTATCATTTGCATTTTACAAGGATACGCTTTTATATATGCTTAAGAAAAGCTTTAAAATAAAATTGTTCATAAAAATACAAAATATAATCAAGAGACCTATGTCGAAAACTAATGATATCGCCTGTAACGTCAACGTTAATAATGGAAGTGGAGGGTGAGTTTATTGCACTGTAAATAATATTACTTGTTTCCGATATCTATCTAAACCTATTAATATTTTTATTTGTACAGATACAACGGAGAAAAGCTAATTAGTCCTGCTGCTTCAAGGAATAAAGATCCTATACTTCAAGTTTTAAAAAGATTTATTATATGTGACATAGATCAAATCGAAGATGAAAGCCCTTTGTTTGTGGAGATAGCTTCAGGAACTGGTCAGCATGTTGCACATTTTGCACCTCATTTTCCAGGGGTAAAGTTTCAACCATCAGATGTAGATAAGAATGTTTTTGGAAGTTTATCATTCTATGCTACAAACTGCCCCACGAAAAATATTCTTCAACCAATATTGATTGATATTCAAAACAAATTATCACATTATGGCTTTGAAGAAAACTCAATTGATTACATGTATAATGCTAATATGATTCATATCAGTTCCTATGAATGTACTATTGGGTTATTTGAAAATGCTGGGCATTACTTAAAGCCAGAAGCTCTAATGATCACTTATGGACCTTACAGCAAGGATGGTATTATAACACCTCAAAGTAATGTTTCTTTTGATGCATCTCTACGAGAAAGAAATCCTTTATGGGGTATAAGAGACATAAATGATTTAATTAAATTAGGCGATGAAAATAACTTATCTTTAATAGATACTGTAGAAATGCCTGCAAACAACATGACTTTAATATGGAAGAAAGACTAAGCAATATTATTAAAAACTAATTTAGTATACTTTTTTACTTACAACCACCACAATATATTGTGTTCTTTACAATTTTGAAACATGTTGACTGGAATAAAATAATGCTGAGGATATGTTGTAATCCGCTTCGTACAATTAAACATTAGTTACAATTGTTAGATCTATTAATAGTAAATGTGGTTATACCCTGTACAAGTTAGCTTGATCTTTTTGACAGATGTAAATTCTTCTGATCGACATAACTTTGCCGTCAATGCAACATATTATTTTCTTAATTTAATGATATTAAAAATTGTAAAAATATTAAAAATTGTAAAAATATTAAAAATTGTAAAAATATTAAAAATATATATATAACACAAAAGTCCCTAAGGATTCAGCGTTATCCGAAAATTTTAAGACTTTTTATTGCTTCAAAGTAAAATTTAAATAGGAACACTGAAAATAATAGACGCTTGTACATATGTTACATCGGTCGGACGGATGGGACACGTATTTTTTTTTTTTTTTTTATATCGCCGGGAGGGCAAATGACTCTACTCCACCTGATGGTAAGTGGTAGTAGAGTCCAAACGCGACGACGGCCAGTACAGACGGGAAAAACGTTCTGCACTAGCCGCCTTCGCCTTGCCGGCCCGCAAGATGCCTCTTCACGCCTCGTTTGAAGGAACCCGGGTTGTAAGAGGAGGGAAATACGTGAGCTGGTAAGGAATTCCATTTTTTGGAAGTGCGACAAAGAAAGGAGTTGCCAAATTTCTTTGTTCGCGATGGAATTGATGTCACAGTTAGGCGGTGACATCGAGAACTAGCTCGCGTGGACTTAAGAAGGAAGGGGGAAGCAGGAATTAGAGAGAATAATTCCTCAGAGCACTCGCCGTGATACAGTCGATAGAAAGCGCTCAGTGCTGCTATCTCACGACGCAATTGTAAAGGTTCAAGGGTGTTTGTGACCTTTACGTCGCCAATAATGCGTACGGCACGTCGCTGCAACCGGTCCAAGGCCTCAAGTAGGTACTTAGCGGAGCCATCCCAAAGGTGCGAGCAATATTCCACGCAAGACCGTACCTGTGTTTTGTACAGCAGGCACAGTTGTATGTACAGCAGGCACAGTTGTAATTGTATAACAGGCAGTAACTGTTACAAATATTGATTACAAAAAATCATTATTAAAGATCATTGTTAAGTTATTGTCACGAACAGGGGCCCTTTTGGTTGGGGTCTCTTTAGCTGGTATAACTCTTTTTAGAAAAATTAGGTAAACAAAAATTGAATTCCAATATGAATTACGAAAAGTGAAAAAAAATTCGACCCGTGTTTCTTTGGGAAAGTTGTTTACTTTCATGGTCTGAACCACCTATTTAAATAAGCGGGAGGGCCAAAAATAACCCTGTAATATTAAATAGGTAATTATTATGAATATTGACCCACCGTCGCTTATCTACCCAATGTTTTCCCAATGTCTAGTGCAATAAAGAATTTCACATAATAAACCCACATCATCTCGTCACAGTTACAAGTATTTTGAAACGTTATTTTTTGGACTACTATTTATAGATATTTTTTGTTTCTCATCACTAGCCCGTCTGTCAAAAAGATCAAGCTATCTTGTAAAGGGTATAAATAAGTAAATTACGAATCTTAAACTTTAAAAGTTTATTCCTTATTTTTTTTATAATATAGAAAAATGAAATTGGTAATGGAATTCAAAATGAAATTTATTAAACAAACTAATAAATCTAGTTTTATTGCATATTTATAACATTCTGCTTATGATAAATCAATTGAACTACTGCTGATTCAATACCCAAACAAATTACCAAGGCAAAATAAAATAAATTGTACTTGCAAGTAATTGTTACAAAACAGATAGAGGCTAAATAATATGTTGTTTATTGCTTAAAATAATTTACTTTATTCTATTATAATTTATTGTAAACATAGCCTGAGATAAAAATGGAATGGGAGGTTTGTCAAGCAAACTGGAGTTTACACAAAAACTTAGTAGGAAAAGCTCTATCAGAAAGTGTTATCTTTTATACTTCTACTAGAAAGAGTAGTAACGTAGTAGTACTGGAAAGACCTCAAATAGGTCTTCCAGTATGTGTCTATTGTCTAACAAAACATATGAAATTATGGTTCCATAAATTGCCTTTCTGGAATTCATACATTTTGAGGGACACTTGTTATACTTACCCCTTACCTCTACATTTCATAACCTTTGCTAATAAGATCACTGCTACTTGAAACACTTCCTTACCATTGACTTGCAAGTAACAACCTCTATTCTGTTCAAAGCAGTATCAGTTTTACACATTTTAAGACATGAATATACTTGAATTTATTATACTTGAATTGATTTTATTTTGAATTACTTTTTCTGCGTAATAATTACTGTAAAAACTTTATAAATATATATGTTAACTGACAATATATAAAGCATAGCCTCTTCGTTTGAAAAATAAATTAGTATTAATTAAAGTAAATTATTAATTGAAGTTAGTTAATTAAAGTAATACAAATAAATATGCAGTCTGAATTTAAATTCAACTTTTTTTTTCTTAAGCTATCCATCACAAGATTTTTTATTTACATCGGAATATTAAGCAACACAATTCTAAGCGAATCTTCTGCTTATTTGTACAGAATATATTCTTTTAAAGATTAATATTTTTACCGATTTTTTATGTAATCAATACGTGTCTAGTGACATTAAATCTTTTTTTTAACGCTGGAAAAACGCATTACGCGTTTCCCCCATGGGAATAGTGGGTGGGCATTTGGCGCTCGCAGATGTCCAAGGCGCCGTGTACGCCCCGAACATCGGAATACCCACTAAAAAACCAGCAGTACCCTTTCTGTCTTAACGAGGAACACCACGGGATCGCTTGCGCATGTTATCGTGACGTTCTTGTGATATTAAACCTATGTGGGTTGCCTAATAAATTAGTGCGGGACGAGACGTTGTCCAGTTCCAGACCTTCGCAACTTTTCTCCGTAAACACAGGATCTGAGCGGTTATTAATTGATAAAGCCCAATCAAGCAAGGCGATATATATCTATCTCTTAAGCTAAAAGCTTTTTTTAATATTCTTGCATTTAAAATTGGCGCTTCTTGGCTTACACTTGACAAATGAGGTCTATGTTATTCTACAGTAGATATCTAGAACAATGTTATAAATAAATAAAATAATTATTTGAACACAACATATAAATAATATAATAATAATAATTATTTATTTCTTACAATAAATTTAATTAGATATTTAATAAATGGTGTGTAAACTAATGTCAAAATAAATTTCATGTTTACAGGACGTTGGATGCCAGAGGAAAGATATTCAAATAGATAATCTTGGATCTTAGAGAAAATAAAAAATATGTGATCAATTGAGTGCAAAACCTTTGCACAAGGAAAAAAAAAATCATTGTTAAATGTCATATTTTTTCAATTTGTCAAATGTCAAAGTCAGACTTTTATGTGTCAATAAAAACAAGTTATTTGGTTTTTCTCTTAATTTATACCAGTTAGAATTGAATTGAAATAATTTATAAAGCATTTCATTGAATATAAAGAAATATGTGGAATAATTTCGCTACCGAATTTGTGACTGAATTATTTTTAGATGATAATGTTTCAACAATGAACAGACTTATAGTTGCCACTGCTAATGTTGTTAATGAAAATTTTGAAAATGTATCTTGTATTAATGACGTGTTTCTTAAAGAACATAATCAAATTTCACCTTTAGCAACGGGAGGATTCGCCAAAAATTTGCGCGAAAGTAGACATTTTTATGAGAAAATTGTAAAAAACTTTACAGATGATGAATATATTAAAAAGTTTCAAATGAATAAAGCTACCGTACAGGTAAGTTGATTCAACAAAATTTTTTTTTTCTCTGCTGTTATTGTACTGTTGTTTTTGTTGTTGTATAACTTTCAAGTACTACTCAGTGAATTGAATGATTTCTTTATTGTATTTCTTTTCAGGCTCTAATTACCTTTTTGAAAGAATATGTAAAGCCCAGTAGTTCAATTGTTCCATTTGATAAAAAGGTTCATGTATTTCTATGGCTTTTAGCAAGTAACTACTCATTTAAAGATGCTGGTGAAAAGTTTGGTCTGCATAAATCTTCGATCAGTTATATTTTCCATGAAATTGCAAACTTATTATCAGAACAAAGATATCAATTCATCAATTGGCCATCATTAGAGGAACAGCATGTAACTAGGGTAAAAGTTAATAGCCAATTTGGTTTTCCGAACTGTGTGGGTTTTATTGATGCATGTAGACTTAAAGTTGGTTCCAAAAGAAAAATGAAAGATAAACCAGAATTTATTCTTCTTCAAGGTGTTTGTGACGAAACACTTATGTTTACTGATATTCACATAGGAGAAATTGGTAATATAAGAAAAGGTAAAGTGTTCAAAGAAAGTCAATTGGCACATGAGCTTAAGAACTTCTTAGATTTGGATAATCATATTCTTGGTGATTCAGAATATAAATTAAGAAGAAATTTATTAACACCATTTACAAGTGATGAACTCTTAACAAATGAAGAAATTAAGTTTAATGAAATACACTGGAAAGCTCACTCATATATCAATAAAGCTTTTGAAATTTTAAGGGGTAAATTTAAGAAGTTAAATCATATAGATATAAGCAAACCAGAAGCTATTAATACTTTAATATATGCAGCTTGTGTCTTACACAATTTCATTCTTCTTCATGAAGGTAGCCCTATAAAAGAAGAAGCTGTATTGAATGATGAAGGGATAACAATTGATACTAATGTTGTAACGACAGCACTTGAAAAGAGACAATTTTTGTGTAATTACATAAATTATATTCAAAATTCACAAAATTAACTTTTAAATAAATTGTATTTTATGATATTAGATTGTTTTATTTATAAAAAACTATATTTGAGAGAAAAATACTGGGACTAGGTGCTAGGTATAAGTTCAATTATTATTGTACAGTATATATAATTGATAAGTAAGTTTTCTATCTGCTGGTACTGTACTAATCCTAATTGTACACCCTAAATTTTTTTACAAACTAACAAATAAACAAACTCTCGAATTTAAAGTAATAGTTAAGATTATTATGATAATAATTACTGATTTGCTAACTATAAACGAAAAATGTTAGTAAAACTAAACACTCAAAATGAATAGGATAAATAATATTAATATTGAGACAAATTGAGTTATAGTCGATATATTTTATAAAAATTAAAATAGTTTTATCCTTTAATTAGTCGTGATAATGACTTAATGAAGGATGCATCGAAATCACGACGATGGGTGCTGTTTTCCTTAAACGTTTCGAGCATTCCTCTATAAATAAAATTTTATAAAATTTATACCCATACTGTAAAGAACCAAATATTCGGTGTTAGAATGCCCAGGCGGTACGTTCGCTCGAGCCGAACACAGTAAAATAGCCGTATTGCCATACAAATTGTATTTCATCAATCAATACTTTGTGTTGCTGTGTTCCAGTTTGGAAGTGATCCAATAACATGCACGTAAATTTAATGGTTATTGGTAATGGTTGGGGCGCATTGACCGTGTAACTCATCGATTTCTTATACTTCTTACAATACCAATATCCACTTACCTGTGACGCTAAGGAAGACGGGCAGACAGAATAGAAAGACAAAGAAGCCACAAAAGTTAGTTGCCGGTCGGAGAACATCTACCTGTCAGCGTTACCATAAAATAAAACAGTGAAGTAACAAGTAAGTGTCCCACTAGGTTAGCAAGCCTTTGACGGTAACATGCGAAAGCGATCCCGTGGCGCTCCTCGTTAGACGGAAAGGGTACCGCTTATTTTTTAGTGGGTATTCCGATGTTCGGGATGCTCTCGGCGCTTTAGATACCGGCGAGCTCCACATACCCCCCCACTGTTGTGTTAAAACAAAAGGTTAGCACAGCCTAGCCCAGCACCTTATTACAACGTGCTGCTTCAAAGTGGTTGGTGTTGTGTTACCATGTCTCATTAAATTTATACAGACTGAAGTAATATGTAGTATGTTGTAACAATATTTTCAAAATGTATATTGTTGGGCTCTCTTGATAATACTTTAAATATACTTTCAAATATAATGTTCAGTCAAATTTATTGTCTATAATATGTAAATATTTTACATATTAAGTCTTTAATTTTTCATAAAACTTATATTTGACTACAAAAATACCAAGGAAAATTGATAAAATCAGATGATATTTAAATTTATTTATTACAAAGAATATAAATAATACATATTCCGTTGTATACAGTACAATGAATTTAATCTGAATGTATGTACAATGTGGGTCATGTTTCAGTAACAATATCTTGCAAAAAGTTTAGTATTGACATGTTTTATCTGTTTTATTACTTATCTATAAAATATAAAAGTTTTAAAAATAAAAATTTTCTATGATTTTAAAGACTTTATTTTGCCTCATCTATAACTATAATATAGAACTCTTCCTAAAGTTTACATAGCAAGAAGACGCTGAAATCGTTTCCGCTTATCTAACAACTTTGATTGTTTTACGGTGGGAATATTTGTTAATTTTTAGATCTCTGGTGGTTTCTTCAGCCTAACATTCAAAGTCATATTTTAGGACAAAAAGTTTAGTTATTAAAATTAGTTAAAATAATAACCGACATAGAAACGCATAGAATAGGATGGTGTAAAACTTAGACCGTTGCTTATGAATAAATATTACTAAGGTCAGCAGAATAAGCCATATAAAACTATTTTAAAACTAATTTTGTTATGTAATAAATATGGTTTTATCAAAGCTTATAAGCTTTAAACGGAGAACAGTAGAACAAGTAACTATATATTCTCTTCCTGATGAATCCTAGATTACATTAGGCACTAGATTGGCAACCTACAAGGCACTATGCAGTTAGCACAGCAATTTTATATAGTCATAAATTTATATTACTTAACAAATTTTATATATTCATTTTAATGACATTCAAAAACAGTTAATGGCCGTTTCTTAAACTGCTCGCAACAATATTTGTATCGATTAAATGTTCAAATTTTTCTACGTAATTAACTAGATTTGTTTCATTTCAATATTTTTTTTTGCGATCTCTATGTCGAGGTACTTAAGCCCAATCGCTATAATAGCTTTATATACACATTTATATTTACAAAAAAGAGCTGCTCCGCGAATATTACTAAACATCTAAAATCTGGAATGTATTACTTATAGATTTAATACTGAACTGACAATCAATACTTATAGGATTCCTTTGGTCATTATAATCAACAGCGAAAAGTATATAATCACCCGCGACGATTGTCTTTAGTATTAAATCTATGTAGAACATTTCAATAGAATTTATCCAAAGTTACTTTAATAAAAATAACTTTATTTTTCATATGGTAGTTGTATGTCACCAGCTGTAGCAAAATCCGATTTTCGAATAATGTTTTTTAGTCATATGAATTAACTAACATATTATGTATATATTTTGAACAATTTCTATTGAAATGTAATAGCATGTCGCTAGTCACGATAATCTCCATAACATAAAACTACAGGTTATTTCAACAATACATATTACATCATATGGTATGGATTTACAAACGATGTTTAAGTCATAATAGAAAAAAAGTTAAAAACTTTTTAGTATCGTAACATTTAAATGCAATGTGCGGTAAAAATCAGAAGTCTTTTGTTTGATAAATGTAAACTGTACACAGATGCAACGCAATATTTACAAAAATCAAAAGTTCTCACACAAATATACCGAACACACTGTCCTAGCCGACTGAATCGGTTGACTTGGCACTCGCGACGCACAACTGTCAATGTCACTTAGTAATGCTACCGTATACAGTTTGTTGAGTTAGATTTCAAATATAAGTCTTTTTCACTTTCTGTAAGGTTCCACATTTCAAGTCCTTATCCAGAGACTCAGTGGAGTTTCGTAGGTCAAGTGTACGTTCCTTGCCTAATTCCAAATGCAGGTTATCTTGTTTTGCCAGCGGACATACATTGGCTACCATATTAACGTTTTTTGACCTTGGTGGCATGTACCCCGAGTTAACGTTCAGTGGCGTCTCCAAAGGACTGAGCCTATAAAAAGAAACAAAAGAAACATATTAAACTCATTTTATTTTAAAAACTTTCATACTGAACTGTGCCATCTGACATATGCAGATTTTCATAATGTTTTCCTTCACCGCCGAGCACGAGATGAATTATAAACACCAAATTAAGCATATGAAAATACAGTGGTGCTTGCCTAGGTTTGAACTCACGATCGTTGGTTAAGATTCAAGCGTTCTAACAAAAATCTTAACTAATATTGATACAATATTATTCACTGTCTAGAATGTCAATTAAATAAGTGGAAACAACGTACGTAACAACAAAATTCAATAGCACTTGTCTCGATTTGAAGTTAGAATCTTATACATCAACTTACAAACCATAAGTCGACCAACTATCACGTTTCTAATATATTTAAGACAAACGATTTTAGAATTATATTTAATGTAATTACCTGTTTAAGTGATTGTGTTGTTCATTGAACGGCGAAGTATCCGTGAAAAAAGGGTGTCGAAATCGCCGGGAAAATAAATAACCAATAACAAAGCCCACCATGAGCGTAATCAAACACGAAGCAACCACCGCTGTCAGTAAAGCTTGTGCGCTGTAAATATTGCCATCAGCTGCCTCCACTGTTAGGTGATCTGAAGAAATAGAACGAATTTGTAATTTTTTTATACATTGAAGTTTTGCCTAATTCAGAACGGTGCCGTCGAACTTGGAATTATGGTGTTATGTCTCTTGTACGCAGACCCATTAACTCCCTAAGACGAATCAAACATGATTGTGTTTGACGGTATACCCTATTCCAATCGAAGTAGCAGTAGACATCTACTGGTAGTAGATTTACAATTTGCGTACAGTACAGTACAGTACAGTAACAGCCTGTTAATGTCCCACTGCTGGGCTAAGGCCTCCTCTCCCTTTTGAGGAGGTTTGGAGCTTATTCCAATACAATTTGCGTGTGATTTTCTAATTGATCTTAGTTGTTTCCAGATGTTGTAAACAGTTCTTCATTAATTTACCTTTATTTATAATACATAGTGTATTATATCCATTATAATTCATAGTGTATTATGTCCAGTGGATATAGTCCACTTAACTAGTTATAATCGCATTAATTTAACTTTCGAAGTTCCGATTACAACTTCGCGGACATTGAAAATGACATATTTTCGCGAATCGATAGTAAATATCATAGATTATTCAAAATCTCGACCAATGATATCGGTGTCAAAGTTGTTTATTTGGGTTTACTTTTCTTGTGGAAATAGATATCTCTTTTACTCTTTCTTGGAATAGGCTATAGATACATTGATGACTATTAGTAGATGAAGTACGGAAGCTGCTCAGGCTTCCGAAGTACTGGTAAAATTTAAAGGTACTCATGTAAACGATCTTTCGTGTATAAGTACTTGGCGGCTTACAGTCGTGTAGAATGTGATTAAAATAGCAAAGTCTTGAGCCAGATCAGTTTCCCATTTTAAATAAAATATTTTACAGAGTAAAACATGTGAATATATACTAAGTACTAATGAATGATTATTGTAGTTACGTAATGAAGATGACTTGAACTTTGCAAAAAGGAGACGAAACTGAAATATCAGGTAATAAATTTCTTACAAAATCTGACAATGAAATTATTCCTAAACGTTTCAATATACAATAATAAATTAAGATAACTAAATATTCTTCAAGAAATTATTTCTACGATAATAAATACCACGTCGCACCGCATTTGAATACATAAACACACGCGATCGAACGTCTTTGATTTTTTATACTATTTATATTTGAATCCGTCTGATATTTATCTTTGAGATATAAGATTTATTTATTCAGTATTAAAAAAAACATATCTATTTAAGTTAACTTAACAAAAACCTTAGACGGTTTTATTAGTTAGTCAAGTTTACCAACCTGTTTCGTGCTTATTGTTGCTCAAAGTTTTTTCTTCAGTTAAAACATTCGTTTCGACGACCTCTATTAAAATTTCATTTTGGAAATCATTTGTCGGTTTGTTCGCCTCAGTTTGAGATGGTTTCTTCGTAGCTGGGTTTCTGTTTGTATGACGATCACCCGGCAAGAGGGCGGGTAGTTTGTTGCATATTTCAGTCTTTCCATTTTCTATATTTTGTAAAAATCGTTCGGGATTGGGAAATTGTCTGTTACCAACCCAAGAGCATTGTTGTTGTTTAGAATCCCATGCGCAATGAGGATCCTGTAGAGATACGCATTCCCTGAAATTTCAAATAAATAAAAGCGTTATAGCTTAATATGTATATACTCTTATAAAAGATAACAAATTAAATATTTGAAATTTACTGAGGAATATAACAATCATTAATTGAAGTTATTAAATGTATACTAGAAGAATAAAACAAATTTATATCATAATAATATTATACCTGCATGATTGGATGTTGGAACAATGAGATAATGTAACGGCTTTTATCATGTCACCGGATGCAACGATTAATTTCTCGGTAGTGAGAGCGACATGCATTTGTTTTACAGGCACACCCAGCGGAAGGACTTGGACTTCGGATATTATAGCTGTTCTTACAGGATTTTTGCTATACTCATCCATACTAGCGTCGAAAACGCCTTCATTAGAGGCTACATTTACAGCCTTGATGACTCTCCCGTCATCCGTACCAACATACATAACATCGTATTTGTTGCCGTTCATCGATTGCACTTGTGGGTGGATGGCAATCGCTGAAAATCTGTACTGTAAACTTACTCTAAGAAGGATGGGTCTTGCCAAAAATGATGGTACAGCTTTATTCATAAGTGGGTGCGATTTAATGAAATTGATGGCAGAATCAGAAAGTGTCCGACTGTCTTCGACGCATGACCCTGGTTGTGGCTGTGGAGCTTTTTCTTTAGGCAACGCCAACCAGTTTGAGTTCATATTTTTTTGCCCTTTAAATGGCCCCTCGAATGCATCTAAAATATCTCTCATAGCAAAAGCACACACTGCCGACCCACCAATGGCATTTTGTGGAGTCGTGAAAACTGCATATACTATATCATTTCGACTACTACCACTGCCGTAAACCCCGTTTATTATTTCAGTTGTTGCCTCTGCAAAATGGAATTTACATAATTACGAATTGTTTTAAAATTTGCCGTGAAATATTTTCGTATGTAGTCTACTGTAAAACTTACGAATTTCATCGAAATAAAATGGGTATTCTCCAGGTATTGAGCAGTTTAAACGTGCTTTGAGGAATGACGTCCATCTATCGTTAAAAGGGTGTGGACCGCCTTTGTCGTTTAAACAAACTCTGGCAACTCTTGAATATACAGCCTATAAAATAAGAATAGATTAGGACACTTTTTGTTTATATTTACTGTAATTATAATCACAATAAGTTTTTAGTTTTGTCTGTCTACCAATTCACTATATACATGATCTATGTCACGCGTAGTCGTCATATCATATATCTAAAGATGGAACCATAGATAATTTACTACTTTTTACTGATTTAGCGTTTCTATTCCCAACATTTACCATTAAAGTTATTAGAAATAGCAAAGTACCTTTCCACAATTCATATACTCCACAGCAGTTTCACGATAGAAAAAATACACATGACTCGTAGACGCAACTGCTCCGACGAATGAAGGATCGTTTAATAATCGTAAATCAGAGTGTTCAGTTCTAACAGGTTCTCTGTATATTAAAGGTTCTGAGCCAGAAAAGTCAGCTGCCGTTGCCGTGTAGAGATGACCATCTATAAAAGAAATAAAATATTATTATAGCTTGTTATGAATATTTGGTATGACATTATAATTAGTTTGGACATTATTTGTTGGGTAATTTACCGTTTCAGAATTTTAACAAGCTAAATTGTTACTAATTGGAATTGCGGAGTTTGGGTTCCGATATCGTTTGAGGTACTTAACCTTATTTTATCATAGTTTAGCAATGTAAAAGTAGCCCTAAAAAGCTACAATTATTAAGTATTAGATTTCAAAGCTACAATTTTATGTTCATAGTTTATACGTAATTTATTAAAGTAAAAACAGTTCGTATAACTGTCATTGGAGAATAACTGCACATTTAAACTTAACGCTGAATAGATATTGGAGGTAACTGTAATAGTAATAAAATCGATTAATATCGCGGACTTCGTGCATCGTGTTCAGCACAACCCCTCAGCGTGTTCGAGGCGCGAGCTCTGTTCCGTATTTTGTCACTTACCATTATAACTTGAAATTGATACGGTAAATAATGTTCTGATCACGTATTTAGCAAAAAACACAGACAAAACTCGAATACAATTTTTATTTGACTTACTTGAGTCAGACTTTTTTACCAGTACCTTCCTAGTAACGTTATTCCTTTTGACTATTTTATTGTAGAATTTATAAAAACAATGATTTAGTTTGATGGAAAAATGTGTTGCAAATGAAATAATGAAAATGTATATAAGATAAACTATATACATACGTACCAGTGAATATGGCCGTGGAATTATGTTGTGGATTGTATGGACATCTGCCGGTCCCATCAAATTCTTCGAGGTGATGATTTGGCATATGTCGGTTATATCGTCGGCACATGGGTTTGAATGCATTGGTGCCGCAAACCATTAGCCGACCATGTGTCCTCGACGCCACACGGAGGTAATTCTGACAGTCATCTGCAGATTTGCCTTTCAACTGGCATAGTTCTCTATGAGCATCCGTAGATTGCCACTCTAAACGCTGATAAGACAATGTAAAATCCATTAAAACACATGTAGTACTAATATAATTGAGTAATGGTTGGTATTGATAAAATATATTTTCATACAATTGCTTAGATATACGTTACGCGTAAAAACCGTAATATATATGTTATTCATATTATAATATATATATCGTTAGATAAATAATATCTCGAAGGATTTTGTGTTTATTCTTGTTTTACATTAATATTATAAATAACATTTTTATTACATTTCTTATATGTCTTGTATTAGTATTGGTTTTATTTTTTACACACGAGTTTTACTACACGAGTAGATATAAAAAAAAAAGATTTTTATGTCACAGCGTTAAATATTCGTCCACGGAACGATGACGTCAAGAAAATAAGTAAACTTGATCGCGTGCACATCCATCACAAGTGTATAACGTGACTAGAACAATTCTGTCAAATTATTCGCATTGCATGACGGTGATATCGCCGGTCTAAACTGTTTAATATACAAATGAGTAAAAATAACAACTAAATAATAACAAATTGTAAGTAAATATATGTTTACATTTAATAAATTGGTTTATTCGTAGAGACTTACGAAGAATCTCAATAAAAGAGAGGCTATTCCTCGCACGCAAAAGAATGCACTAACGCATATCCGCTTTGTTATATTATTATACCTATAGCTTTATTACGACACGCATATTATAAACGTTATGGTCAGACTGATTATGTTTTCATAGAAGCTTATTTAAACATGCTGATTCAACGAAGAATGTAAATTACATTGATTCATATACAGTGCACACACTTATATTGATTCATATATACTGCCTGTGAATGTCCCACTGATGGGTTAAGGCCTCCTCTCCCTTTTTGAGGAGAAGGTATGGAGCTTATTCCACTACGCTGCTCCAATGCGGGTGGAATACACATATGGCAGAATTTCAGTGAAATTAGACACATGCAGGTTTCCTCACGATGTTTTCCTTCACCGTATAGCACGAGATGAATTATAATCACAATTAAGGCACATGAAAATTCAGTAGTGCTTGCCCGGGTTTGAACCCACGATCATCGGTTAAGATTCATGCGTTCTTACTACTGGGTTATCTCGTCTCGGTTTAATTCATATAAGCATCATTTATTTCAAAGTACCTGACTGAACGAGCTTCGCTCGGCTCGCATACTTAGTTATAATGATATTTTTGTGAAATGACTGCCTCGTTGGTCTAGTGGCTTAATGTACGGCCGCAGACCCGGAGGTCCTGGGTTCAATTCCCAATAATATGTGATTGGGTTTTTTGTCAGAAAATTCTCAGTAGCAGCCCGGAGTCTGGAAGTTGGAAGTGTGTACACTGCATCGGAAAGCACGGAAAGCACGTAATGTCGGATTGCCGTCCCATCGGATTATGAGAGCTATGGAATATCTCTTAAAATTGGCCGCCGTGGCCGAAATCGGTCTGGAAGACCTTATATTTTTTTATGAAATACTGCATTTTTTTACAGGAAAGCAAACTATATACAAACTTAAAAAGCAAAAGCTTATCTAAATACTAAATTTGAGCCAAATCGTGGCTCATTTCATAGTACACGTAGTGTACTAATATTATAATAAATTCTATTATAGGAATTAAAAAACCAAAAATGTTGGATTGAAATAAATCGTCACTAAGAATTTACAACTATATTTATAGTAAGCGATTATAAATTGGTGCAATGGTGCTAATTGAATCTTGTAATGATTAAATATGTATTAAAAAATCTTTTTTTGATATTAGAATCTTATTTATTGGGAAATACAATTTCTTTTTCATAAGTTTATTTCATTAAAATGGAATAAACAAAGTGTTAGTTTTATAATTACGCCTTATAATGTATTATTGTATCAATTGCTATGTTATTTCCGTATATGCTATAGCTGAAAAAACATTATTTAATATATTTATTTTTTTATAGAATAAAGAATTACAATTAATGTTAACTTTCGCTTGTATTAACATTGATGTTGTTAAAATAAATTAAATTCCGAAATATAAACAAAATAAATATTAATATATATTTAAAACATTTATGGCTAGGACTAAAGTAAATAACAGCTCGTAAAGACCAAGCAAGGCCTGTTACGTCTCTTATTGTTAACTTACATCAATTTAATACTAGAGATAAAAATAAAAGAATCAGTCAAAGCTTCAGACAATAAAGTTAATAAATCGTTTTTAGGACTAGGCGTACCTACGCCTCTTTAAAGAAATTAACCTTATAAAGTAGATAACATATTTGCAAAAAATACTAATATAAATAAACTGGAATACCGCTTAATAGTTCTCGTACCGTACACGATTTAAAGTTGATAACAAGCAAGATAACGTGATTTTTACATGCTTAATAATAATAGCATGTCTAGGTTATATTTTTGTGTTGTATTAAAAAAAAAACATTTGAATTATTACATTTGTATCCGGTATTGTAAAGAAAAAAAACATATTAAGTTATGTTCTAGCATCAATCATTTAAAAAAACAAATACTGCCACAATTGGTTTTAATCACGGACCTAATTTTTAATCTGTATTTTATTAACTAATTAAAACCTTTTGATTGTATTAGTGTTCGTTTGTCATGTGACGGTATATTATTTTTGTTTTTATTTTCTTATTTCGTATTACTATACTATTTATCGTGCAAAATATTCTGCCAATGTCATGATATATCATAGAGAACACACGTAAAAGACTAAGCGTTTCCAAATTTTGAAGTTTTATTGTATATGTAAAACAATATAAGGGTCCGTTCACACAGACCGGCTCGGAGAGGAGAGCAGATTTTTATCACGTTGGAAACAGTGTTTTGAGTGATTGTAGTAAAGTTTATTTTTGCATTTGCACCTTTTTTGTCATTAAAAATGCCTGAACGCGCTTCGTGTGAAGTAATAAAAGGAGCCGACCGGCTCCGCTTGCGTGCTCTTTCTCGCTCGCACCCGCTTTCAGATCTCTTCCAGCCGGTCGATGTGAAATAGTTGGCGGCTCCGCTCCGGCCAATTCCAAGCGTATACGACCCGGTCTGTGTGAAAAGAAAAAAGCAGGCCGATGCTCTCCGAGCCGGTCTGTGTGAACGGACCCTAATAAGCAAGATGAATAAGTTAAGGTATAAGTAACTCACCTGTTCTACATTTTCTGATAAATCGTAAAGACTGAGGTTGAAGACAGTACTCCTAAAAATGAAAATATTAATTATTACATGTATAAGACAAAATGGTTTGAGGAAATATTAATGAATATTTCATTTAAAGAAATTATTAATCAAATTTTCTAACAATATGTTCGACATCCTGAATTTTTTATGTGTTTTGGCAATGTTTGTTTTTTTATTGTAAAGTTACAAAAAAAATATTCTTATATAACCAAAAGGTTTATGCTGTTTATTGTGCTCATTATTATTGTGAATCATCTATAAATATATAATAGATATATGGAATGATAGAGAGATTTATTTTCAAATTTATAACAAAGTTTGTTAAAACTAACCTGCCACCGACTAAAATTGAGAAGTCATCTTTGTCTAAAATACGGAAGTGGTTTGGTCCCGTTGTGTTGCCCACGAACTGCTCCGTAGTGTCATCGCCTGTAACAAACCAATTTGTAACTAACTATGAACACTACGAAATTGAATAGAATATTAAGTGAACGATTATATGAATTATTTCAGTTACCATATATTATTATTATGTTGGTTATTGCTGACAATTTATATTTACCTAATTTTAGCCTTATTAGTTGTTATAGAAATTATTAATTATACATTTTCACATCAACACACGAAGGCATTTTCGTCATATAATATTATTTTGTAGAAATTCTCTTGACATAATTTATGTACCATGCAATTATTAATATTGATGAAAAAACATCAATATATTTTGTGACTTTTTTTAATTGCAGGCGATCAAAGGAACAATGCACTCGAAGAATTGTTTATACGCTTTAACAACAATGAGAGTCTTCGATTTCATAACTATTCATTTTAAGGTTCTCACATAACAAAAACAATGTGGTATTTTTTTTTGGAATTACATTGCTTTGAAATAACATTCAGTTTTCTTCAGCAAAATGTTACGAGAATAACCCGGAGTTATTCTCAGTATAATTTTAATACTTAACATTACAGTTACATTAGAGTTACATAGCTATTCACGGGTAAGCAGGACATTTTTGATTTTTTTTTTATATATAATTTGTACTTACCATATTTTACATGGATTCGAGCATTAGCATCGGGCATCCACGCTTGTGCAGTGGACGCTAGCAACACCAGGACCGCGCGAGCGACGGCCATATTGCTTAAAACCTAAAAGCCATTTCTAAGCGCGCCATTTTCACAGCCGTTTCTGGAAACAAACATTGAGTTAATGTATTGTTTTAGATACTAAAAAAAGTATAAGGTTCTATACCTTGTTTGTAAAAAGAAAGACTATCGAACATATTATCGACTCTACCGAGACTGCGAATGTCCGAAAGTTTGATATTAAGTATTTTCGCGACAAATTGTAAAAATATATGCAGAACAAAAGAAATAATGTAAAGAAAAATAATTAATTATCACCTTGTTTTTATTACGATTGCCTCGTTTCCGAGCTAATCGTAACTCAAAGATAACATGTTATCCATGTCACTATCTAACTGTGTGTAGGTACTTGTACGAGTTTGACTTATAAAAGTCTTAAGAACAATGTACATATGTAATAAAAATTGTAGACAAATATATAATTCAACGAGTAAGTGATGAAATATGATCGTCAAAATATCTTCTATCAGCATTTTTAACCTCTTCTAATTTTGGGCACCAATTTTCTACATAGACAAGAGATAATTTCGTATTCAAAGCATGTGACATGAATCTGCTCGCCTGGCGATAATTCCAACCGTTCGGCGTAACGAGAATGAGCCATGCATGCATCCGTGCAGACTGGATTCACATTCTAGTTTTTTACGATAACTAGAATTGTGATCGTGAGAATTTAACTTCATACTTAATCCGAACATATTTTTATTTACTCATAATTATATAATGTTAACAAAAACATATTACGATATAAATAAGTCATTAAAACTTTAATGGATTTACGTTGCACATTTTAACTATGTAGTTAAATTTATTATTATCACTTGTGTTATATAGTATTATTTGGTATAATACAATACTATGCAACGAGATAATCATGTGCAATTGAGTTAGCTGTAATATCAAAAAGGGTTGGCAGTTTTAATGTAACAGAAGGCGGCTGTTCAACACAGGCGAAACGCAGATGTCACACAAAGGGATGAATCGGGGGCGTGTATAATGCAATATTTTCTATTCTACTTTATCGGATTCTTAGAATTACTATAAGTATATGATAAATTATTATTCCATCGTGATTTTATCGTATGTGGTGTTAGTGTGGTAGCGTAGTTCGTTTATTTTGTTGTCTGCGTAATATTACGCTTACAGATCTGAAATTAATCGGTACTTCATCTACTGACACAATTACTTTATCAACCAAATGAGTTATTATCAGTAGTGCAACATTTACATAACATTGTTGGTTAATGAAGTAACAAATATTAAGAAATAATATACAAATATTAGAACTATGTTCAATAAGTAGCGCATAATGCTTTGTTTATTATAAAAAAAGTAGTGGCTTATAAGCAGTGGCGGATTTACACATTTTCAAAGTGTAGAATATTTTTTTGTCACCCTTACATCCACAGTTGTCTGTGTGAATTGAAATTGCACGAAAATAGTTTATATATCTTGCATTTGCAAAGAAAAGAAAGGGGGTATGAATCGCTGGTAGTATTTCTTGAAGACATATTTCTTCAGAATTCGTCTTACAGATTTTTTCTTCATTTTCGCACAGTGCCACAAACAATACAAAAAATTCGGTCTACTCAGCCTGCTGTTTAATCCACACTGGTTATAAGTGTAACATGTTTAAAAGAAATAAAATTGAATAGTACAGTTTTTATGTAGTACTAACGATGAAATAAAAGCTACATTATTTGTTCTCGTTTTAGAGTCATTAAAATATTATTTTTAAAAGATATAAGTTCACTTAAATTATTCTATAGCTGGAAACACCTGAATAAAAAAACTGTAACAGAGTAAGTCGAAGGATATTACGATATGGAGTTTTTGTATTGCCGATATATATGTATGAATTATTATCATACATTACCCGTTCTTTAGGTCTCATTTTATTTACGTTAACCAAAAAGGATAAAGCGCTATAAAAAATGTATACAGGTTTAATTTATTTTCATATCGATGGCTTCTCGACCGGATTACGCTCACATGCGTGTAGCGTGACCAAGGTAGGCTTATAATTATATAGATGTGGTTGACATTTGAGCCCGAAGCGGTGGTTGTGGTGCTGCATCCGAACGATCCCACGCTATGCGGGAAGCTGCGGTTCTCGTGTACCTTTTTCCTACAATTTACATAAGAATATGATTAATATATGGAGACAGTTTATCGTATTTTTTCGTATCAGCGTATAATTTATTGCAGCTTCTGGCGATGTCACGCGTGAAATGTATGGCATATAAACGAACGTGCACTGGATAGCGGATAACTACATACGTGTTGAGACTCGAAAAAGGATTTAATGGAGATCATCAATCGTCCTTAATGCGTTTATGTATTGTTATATATTCGTTGTATCGTCGTGTACTGTCACGATAAATATCACACAACGGTTAGTTTTATACATCATCATTTTTCAGAGAAAAATAAAGTATCAGCCAGTAAAAGACAGATTACCTGAGGCTTCCACTCCTTTTGAGGAAAAGGTTTGGAGCTTATACCACCGCTCTAATCTAATGCGGGTTAGTGGATACACACTTAATGGCAGATCAATAGGTCAAACAATCAAAATATACTTTATTCACGTAGGCTTTAAAAAGTATTTTCGAATCGTCATTTTTAAAGTAAAGTTAGTAAAGCTAGTACCGGTTCGGAATGAAGATTTTGCAGAGAAGAAACTGCAAGAAGTTCTGTAGTATTTTTTGTAGCAGATTTTCATCTGATACAGATCCTACCGAGGTTTCCCTTCACCGCCGAGTACGAGATGAATTCTAAATGGGAATAAGCATATGAAAAACCGATGAACCCGCACTTAAATTCACGTGTTCTAACCACTGGACCATCTCAGCTATTACAGTTTTTAAATATGTTAACATATAACATTTTATTTCGTAAATTGTGATACACGTTCATTATTAAAGGTCAAAATACTATCACTTAAAGTATACTTTTTCGTCCGATGTTAAATTATTTAATGTAACTGCATGTTTACTTAACATTTTTGTCTTTATTTATCATAAATACCCGTTATAACATATAAACTACTGTATTTTAAGAATGCGGATTCGAATTCAGTTGAGCACCTTTCACTTTTGTTCAGGAAAAATGCAGTTTAATTTTTAATCGACCATATGATCGACTTCGTTAAAGAGTACACTCGATTAAACTTGCTTTCTGCATATAGTATCATTATATACTATCAAAATTGGTACGTCAATTCTCGGTATTGTAGATATAAAAATATAGAGGTAATTCTATTTTTAATTAATACGTAATCGTTTCGGACGTCATTCTGAAAGGGGTGAATGAAGATTTTTATTACAAGCCAAAATATGTTAAATATAAAATAACAAACTAACTTAGATTAAAACCAGGTTAACTAAAATTAAATTAACACAAATCAAATTTAATAATGTTAAATTAAATTAGGAAAAATATCGCGACATCATACTGAAATAATAAAAGCTCGGTATTTTTTTTTTAAATATAGTGTGCATAAATAATAAAATCAGCCTTAAATATCTTTGTAATCATTAATAAATTATTCGATCGTAGAAACAAAATAAGTCGTACAACACATTATTTTTTTGAATACAATCTTTCAACTTTGATTTAAAGAAAAACCTCAGGTATTTTCTTTTGACTAGTTTCATGACTTCTCTTAAAAATGTTAAAGTAAAAATACTGTGTTGTTTGAGAAAACCAACTTTAAATCACCTTATAACTTGATTGAAACGAGATAACTGAGATATTTAATCGTTTGATCCGTTTGCGTAATTAAATATTAATCAAATCAAGTCAAAGTAAATGCAAACAAAGCTCAGAAAAACAAAAAAATTGTGATCTTTTATAAATAACATTTTCAATTCATTATGATGTCCATTATATTATATTATTATGTATTAAAATTAATCGCACAGATATAACAAAAAAGTTGTTATGTCGATAATGTATACAACACAACAAAAATACTATCGTAAAAACTTATTATGAGCCGTGTTGTGTGTGTTATACATTTCCTTGTATGTCATTGTGTAGTCGGAAAAATGTCGGTGCGCTAATTTTCGCGGAGACTTTACACTCAGTGATATTTAAAACATACAAAAAATTTCTAAAAAATTGCATAAGCGCGCAATATTATAAACGGTTAAGGACAATAATGATGTTATGTATTTATTGTTACTTAAGGGCTGTGTGCGAAAAACATGATTATTTTAAATATTTGTATAATCATATTTTCAATAATAATAACAATATTGTGCTTTTTTAAACTTCATAAAAGTAAATCACTAGTATTAAAAAAAATAGAGAAGAAATATCAGTATAAAAAGGTGTTAAATGTGACGCAGTCATAAAAAAAAATTTTTACTAATTGCCGAGTCGTTATCACAAATTATATTAAATATGAATCAATAAGCAAACAATATGAATGATAGTTGTTAGTCATTGTTTGAATAATGAGAGCTAGGTGTTTTAGTGTTTGCTTATTATGATTTAATGTTTAAAATCATTAATCCGTCCTAAGAACGATTTGTTTTCAATTATACAATATTTTAAATAATATTATGAAAGCAATTCTAGAATTCTGTCTGTACAGTTCAATTTTATATCATGACAAACAATAATAACTGTGATATATCGATGTAAATTTTCAAGTTATACCAGAGTTGATAATATCGTGAATTGATTAAATGTCGTAAATTATATTATCGATATGTTGGTCAAGGATATTTTACATTATTTTGCAAATTTTAAATCAATGTAAAATATCCTGTTGATTTAGATGACATTGAACGCCACAATGAATAGGGATAACAATTTTGATTCCAGAAAATTAATTATTTTCCATATAAACTTGCGCCATTGTTATATATGTATTTACGTCTATTATCTGTTACGGTATAATATAATACTTTTAAACTCCATATATGGTAGTGGTAGTAATAGATGGATATGGTATTCTATAGTTCACAATTAGTTTTGGTATATTGTACTTATAAAAAATTGGTATAATTCGTAAAACATCTTACAACCAGTTTGATATCTTTACGGCAACACTTTTCATTATCTTGACACGACATGATGTATGCGCAATTACCCAGGATGTTGATAATGTGTTCATTCATTACGTACTTAATTTAGTAACCGTGGTAATTGTTACTTCTATTTATAAATAACTTTAGCGGAAGGAATCTCTTAAGTGAATCATTCAAATATGATGGATATAAACGTACTTATATTAAATTACGAATTGATAAAGGAAATTGAGTTTTTACGTTTTTGTTTATGGCTACATTGATTATTCAGATATTTATGTAATATTTTTAGTTTGAAAATTTATAGGTAAGTGGTAGTTTGACTTATACTCCGCTGATGTATCGTTTATACCTAGAACCTAATTGGCACGTGTTTGTTGCCTAGAATGTAGATGTTACCGAAACATAGACAGAAATTTTGATTTTCAAACTCCAGATAGTAAGAAAAATAGCAAGAAATTAATGTATTTTTAAAAAAATAAAAATGATTGATTATTTGTATAGGTTTTAGCTATGCTTCTTTTTCCTATAAAACATTGAATGCAGCGAAATTTGGGTCCCAGTGGCATAATATTTCATACGCTGACTATTTAACCGCCAATAACATAGTTAGACATTTTGGTGTTGTGGTAACCAGTTTTGGTTTCATCCCAAACTTGTTAGTTTTTATAAATTTACGCTTCACGTGCTTTTATACGACATTATAAAATAGCCATTAGCGTTTACAAATAATATTCATCGAAAATTTTCAAGCGAATCTTTACCGAAATTAATTAGTTTTTTAATGCAATTATTATTTGTTAGTTAATTGAAGAATAATAACAGCTGAACATAACGAATAAGAATAATGTAATGTCATATTGAAGCACGTGAATGCTTAACAAAAGCGTAGTCGTTTGACTATGGTGTACAATTCACCCCGCAGCGCGACTTGTCTGTGTTCGGGGAGCGGGCCAACCAATTGCTTCAAAGTAGGTGCACCACATTTACGATTGTGGTCGTGACTAAAGCTATTTTGTTAATTATGGGACTTAATTTTCATTTTTAGTAAATATAAACGCTATAATTATTTCAGACAATTATATATGTACATATATTTTTTAGCGACACATTTTAGTACATCATATTCTTAGTAATTGATAAAATAAATAATTGGTACTCTCGCTCTAAAAGGAAATTATATAATGGCAGTATATTATATAAGACTACTAAACAATAACAGTCAATTAATCACGAAAATATAAGCAACGCTATTTTTCAATATCATAATATGTAAAAAGAAAAAGTAGCGTTTTAGTAAGTTAAAGATGACAATTATAAAGAGTCCGTTAAAAACTAAATTGATGGTTAAATAAGTTCTGTGTCAACAATATACGCGTACACTCTTCTCTCCCGGTCTCCCCTACATTTGAGCTTTTTGTTATAAAGTGCTGTGCCGGACCGCCTAAAATATTTATAGGTAATTCAAATTCGGACACTCACCTTATTTAGTTATTTAATATTGATTCAGTAAAAATCCAATATGCCACTTATAACACAGGTCATCGCATCATCAAATTGTTTTCACTGACACAAATCATTAACACTTAACAATTCAAATGAAACACAGTTAAAAAGGTCACGTAACACATCGATGTCACAAATCGTAGTCAACCTCTTTGATCACAGCAACCGGTTCCTAAGCTGAAGTGTAACGCGTCTGTTCTGGGCAGTGTTTACAGTTGGCGTTAGATGTCGAGGAGATTTCGACGCACGAACGTACACTCGCAACGCACTCGGCAACGGCACTGGCGGCTACAACCAGAGGGGGGGCGCCACTACACGAACTTACCCGACTAGTTTCTCTATCTCTTTTACAATAATATGCGCGTGCGTCGTTGTCACGTTTACTTCTCTACAAAACGTTGCCAGTTTTACCATATTTTTTGTTTTGTGTTGTCGCGTCTAAATGAGGGGCCATAAAATAGAAATGCACTTCGTCGGTTAATTTAGTAGGTAATGATTGAGTTAGAAGTTAACTTGAAGTCGTTGAAGAATACTCTTAACTAAACAACCTAGCAAAAATATTTTATTTATAAAAGTCCTCGAAACTGTTTTATAAAGTAAATGCGGAAATTTTGTTTTAACAAACTATATATTTAGTTTGTTATAAATGTATATAGTATTTATATACGTTTTCATTATAGTCAGCTGTTTCCTTATTATTTTTAATTATAATTATATATAAATAATAAGAACACGGTAATACAAAGTTGTTAATATGCAGGTACTCAGGCTTTTCTGTTATCTCTACGAAGCAAGCTGAGCAAATGGACGCTCCATCTTGGTGTCAGTCTTACAAGGGAAACGTGTCAGGTGCTACCACATGGGTTTATTCAATACCTGCAACATTATTATTTACGTCTATAGCGGATTTGGACAACTTATTTTTTGCAAATTAAATTATATTTAAAATAAAAACTTTAATATGTCTTCCATCTGTTGCCATCGTAAAGTGTATTAAAATTTGCTGAATTGATTTAAAAAGGTCTTTATATTTGTGTTTACACATATAGTTTAAAGAAAACAATATAATAAATTCAAACGTTTCTTTTGTGAAAAAACAGCAAAATTCGAACGATGGAAAACTAAAAGTCCATTATACATTTAACGATGCGCTTCTCGTTTTTGCGTATTTGGCATCGGATACTCTATAAACACGACGTAAGAAAACTTGCAGCAAATAACTTCAAAGATATACAAGTTCTCAGTGGGCGGTCCTAAGCCACTCTGCCTAATTAGGTAACCAGAACCTCTACGTAGCGTCACAATCGTGATGTTTCATGTCAGATAGGTTTCGTTTATTGTCAATGAACTTCAATGTTATATCAGAACTAGCTGGGCACCTCGATTTCCTCCGCCTTAGATTTCGATTATACATGCTTATTTAATTCAGTTATTATACTGGTTAACGTTTACTAGTTTAGTTCAGATACATTCGCTATGAAATTAGTAAATAGGTTAAAATAACGAAGGGAATTCAGTAATTAAGTCCTTTTACAAACAAAATACATAATTAACGATGTACAATATATACAATTACATAGATTTGTCCTATATAGAAATCAACGAAAACGAATTCCACGCCTTTTTTATCAACTATGAGTTATTGTATTGCGCAATAATCCTTATCCACTAATGTTTCATTACCATAAGGCTAGAATTTATTGATAGGACAAGTTTAAAATATCTGCGGAATTTTGTTATATACACGAATGCTATAAGAATATGATTGTGCAGAGTCGGAATCTTGGCATACCTTTACTTCTCGTGTTTGTACAACAATTGTCGTTGATTCTATCGAGACAATCGTCTTCCCTTTATGTTATACAATCGAATTAAATGAGACTTATTGAAATCTACATTATGTGATTAATTGTACGAAGAGTTTTGACTCAATTTTAATATATATTTTTACTATGCAAGACGAATGAAACGTACAAACACACGACTGATTGAAAACCTAGATAAACTTTGATATTTTTCAAAATATCCTTTCGAAAATTAAGCAAGCCTACCTATACTATACCTATTCAGTAATTTCCAAATGAGAAGTTATCAAGATTACTCAATTTAAAAATGTAAGTTATTATTGTTGAGGCAAAAATTATTAATAATTTAAATTGTTTCGTCGACAGTTAAAATAAAAATTACGAGTTGTACGTATCGCTCGTCCTTCACTAGAATAATATATTTGGAAAGATAAGCAAAAAGAGGTCCACTAAAGATGTTGGATAGGCCCGGCAGGTAGCGGATACCGAGCGCCCCGAGGGAAAAGGAACATTTGTCTATCATTTACAATTTATGGTCCTTTAATAATACTAACGTAAATTACTATTTAATGTTTTATGTAAAATTAACATTAAATAATAGTATTTAAGCTACTATTTTTTATTCTAAATAAATATTATATTCTTGTCATTTCTTATATATATTTTTATAAAATATTGACGACATAAAACAAGAAAAGTTTGTAAATTCAATTATACAAACTGCAATTAACTTTTATCTAAAATCTGACTGTATAAACAAATGACTCTCAACTTTGGAAAGATATGGCGTTAAAATATATCTAAACTTATTATATTTTAGCTCCGAATTACGTTATCTGATATGAAACGGTTTACGATCTCTGCGGAGCTTATTAGCATATCAGTGGCGGGTGTGGTTCCACAGAGCGCAACAAGCTAGCGGACGACATTATACTTTAAAGTTTTATTGTTATTACATAATTTTGCTGCAACAATGGCAATACAAAAAGTTTGATTAGAACAAGAACTATTTTTACTAATATAAACTAAACATTATATATTTTTAATTATAATTAATTATTATTATCTCATCATATCATCATCATCATATCATTTTTAATTATATTTATGCAGTATTCAAATATCGAAGACTAACGGCAAGCTAAAGTTATATTTATAGTTTTTCAACCTTTATTGATAACCTATTTTATTAAATATTTAAATATTTAGAATCAAAAAAAATAAATAAGTTACAACTTTACAAGGTGTCAGCTATTTTTATAGTTGATAAAATAACTAAATTATATACTGAAAGATAATTTACAGTATCACAGAGACAGGGGCTAACCTGTATGCTTACGACATTGGTAGATCAGTACGCCAACACACAAGCTTCTAACATCCTTCTTAGCCCGCTTAGATAACAAGAATAAGGCGCCATTTGTTATACCATGTTTTTTTCTTACATTATATTATATAAACAGTTTTTATAACAAATATTTTTTTTTATCAAATTGGTAGGCGGTAGGACAAGTAACTGGTCAGGTGGACCACCTGATGGTAAGTAGTCATCATCATCCATAGATATGGGATCTCTAAAAAATATTCCTTCCAGTCCTTGCAGTTGTTTATGCGCCTCCAATCTTGGAAATTAAGATGTTATGTCCCTTGTGCCTGTAGTTACACTGGCTCATTCATTCTTCAAACGGGAACTCAACAATATTTAGTATTTAGAATATGTAATGAGTGCTTGCTACCTTTGGTTGGCTTGGCATATAGAATTTTTATATGATAAAAAAAAACGAAACAAATAAAATTTTAAATCGAAATCATTATTAAAAATTGATTTGTGATTTTATTTGAGAATAAAAGTATCTTTGAATTTTTTGCTGGTTATATTCTGTAGAAATTACTAAAACCAATAAAAGCCGATTAAAAATGCTTATACTAAGCTTACTCGTATATTTTTATGTTTATTTCGTAGGTTTGTTTAAGAAATGTGACAATATATGTCGTTTTTTTCGGTAACTAGGTACACAAAACTTAAAAATTGCTCTTTATACTAAATTGTTGTGTTGTTGATAGTATTGAATAACAGGGCATTCGATCAATGACATATATAATTATGCAATAAAATACATTTTATACTAACACGTGGCCATTATATACAACTAGAGCACATTCCATTCATGTTTACAGCTAGTTCGTCATTGACGTCGATTTGCTTCCAAACAAATGTAAATTTTGTGGCCTAAGGTACATCGCTGGCATTTACTGGACATCCGTTTAATAGCGAGCATTGTGTTCGGAGCGCTAATGGTCGGGTAATTGGCTCGAGGTCAGCCGCGGTCATAAGCCTCACCTGGGTTGCCCACTCTTTCATCCTGCGACAGATTGATCTCGCGTCCCTTCATACATCGTAACTCAACCGTATCATTCAATTACACACGTAATTAAATCCCGATTCGACTTTGTAACCATTTAATTTATACCTTTTTTTCGACCCCGAATGCAATTGCTACATGTAACGTCCAAATAATATTATTGTTTCGTATACCGTACGTGTAGTCATACATACCGATTAATTTTCATAATTAATATGTTAGCAATTCATTATAATAATTAATAATAAATTGGATAAATAAACTCTTGTGCAAATCAATCAAAAGCCAAATAAATTGCCTTTGATTGAGTTATGCGATTTCAAAAACTATACGTTATTGGAACATAGAGAAATTAAAGAACACTTCATTAATTGGTATTAACTAGTGATTAATCATCAACGAAGAAATTTTTTAAGGAAAAGTAAGGTTAACTGGTCTAAATATACTGACAACAACAATGAATATCATAATACAGTTTCTTTACTATTAATTAGGTAATTGGTTAAAATGCGTTGTAAGTCCCACTGACATGCGAGTAGCATCAAGTATTTTTATGCAAAAAATTTAAGATGCGCTTAATTTATTTATGTAAACACTTGATGCTACTCGCACGCCACCTGTTTGTACGTCTTTTTTTTTAGTCCTCTTGGCTGGCCTAGGCCAGTCTGGGTACGGGCCTCGGGGTTGCCCCCCCTACCCGGGCTGGTCCTCCCCGACGGTTCAACCGTCGTGTCACTTTATTTTGGCCCAGAAGGGCCAGGGTCGTTATGACCCGGTGGCTATAAGTTCTTAATGATTTTCCTCTTTTATGGGTGATGTCGTCCTACCGTGTCTCCAGATCGTCGTCGTCCTCTTCACCGATGCAAACTTGTGCCACCTATCTAACGTATAGTGCTATGACAGAAATCTTTCAACAATAACTGTATAAAATTTCAACTCAATCATGATCAATGAGTAGTATAGCAAAATATTTTTTACTTAATAAAATATGGTACATACATAATATAAGGTGTAAATAGAATAAACTCACATATTTTGTCTTTACCAAAGTCCAAATGTTTAAAATACTAGTTTAAAATACGATTTTTTTTAACAATTTAAGAAGTATTTAAAGGGGTAAAGCAATACATACGGTATTAAAAAAATCATTTTATTATGAATATTGATTATATATGTATGAATTGAATAGTTGAAAGTGTACAAGCTTTTCGAAAGTAACAAGCTGATATTAATATGATATATTGATATGATATATTGATTTATTAATGACGTTAATTTTAATTTGTTATGCATTATTTGTTTACTCCATGGTAAAATGCCTTTTGCGGTTCGTATTTTCACAGCAGCAGCTGGCGTGTCCTTGTTGGCTGATGTTCGCTGGCCGCAGGAAATGACTCGTTGTCGCAGTGACCCGTGCCTACCGGTCGTTCAGACTGATATATGTATCACAATCACAGTACATATTACAAGAACCGAATACTATTTACAAAGGTATCACTGTGGACAATAATCGAAATAAAAACGAAAATTATAACGTAAATTTTGTAGTATTGTCATGTCATGTCAATTATAGTAAGTATGTTCTATTGTATCCATGACAGTTAGTAATCACTGGTCCGAGAAAAGTCATTTAAATAATGATCTGCATTTACTATATGTACGTTTAACGTTTACAATATTAAATATGCGCTGTTTTACCATATTGATTACTTATCATAAGTTTTATGCCAAGAAATTATTTGTTGCAGTCCCGAATTTAAAGTTGTGTACTGGCACACATTTTGCAGTTAGATCTACGTTTGAATTCTCTCCGGTCGTTTTGGATTGCCGTCCCGTTGGATTAAGATAATGAGGGATTAGGGAGTTCAGTTCTGTTTGCTGACGTTTGTGCTCTACAATCTACAATACCTCCTGCGCAGATGATTTGACTTTGTTGGTCTCCGGTATCCGAAATCAGTCAAGATAACCGCTACCACATTTTTTAATTGAAATTTGTTAACGGCTTTTCATTTTTCAAATTTTATTTAATTGATAATTATACTACTTTAATGATTTATTGTTATCTGATAAATTAAGAGATAAACATGTTCAGGCAATGCTGGTGTTGACGTTTAAAAGACGTGACAATTAGCGTCTTGATGACGTCAAGCTTTGCTGAATCTTCCCACGCGAAGTGCGGTTCTCTTATCACAAACAATTAAATCGCTTTGACCTGCACTGACCGGGCGATTGTCGCCTCTCTTACTTAATTAGAGGATGAACGCACGTTTGTACATTGTGTCGATCGTAAATTAATTACTAATAACAATTATTTGTAATTAGCCTTTATTTTCAAGTTAAGTTATGTAATGTAACACTGAGTTTGTTAGCCTTGAATATTTTTTTTTATAAATATTAAAATGACTAGGTTGACTGTTTTTAAGCTTTAATGGTTCGAAAGATCTTTTTTTGATATTTGATAACCCTTATTGTTTGAAATACTTTTTATATGAATTTCATTCAAGTTGTTGTATTTAATAAAAGACACGGAAATAATAAACCCAACAAATTATTAAATTTAAAATTAATTTTTAATTTACTTTTTCAAGATTCTGATATGCCAAAAAAAAAATCAAGATCTTAATATAAATCCTTTTTCCGCTTATTCAACAAAAAGGCTTTATATAAATAAATAATCAATCTTATGTGAAAACAAATGTTAAATAAAAGATGGCCGTGAGATCGCAAACAACAAAGCGTCACAAGAGTAGCAAAATGTAATTTCTCACAAGCTACATAAGATATTTAAATACTTCTTGGGAATTGCATTGTGTCACTAAAAACACTGTGTTAGGTACTAATCAGTTAGGACAAGATATCAGGACAATGACCAACTTTGTTCCCACGTCTTACAATACGTCCAACCAAGCCGATAGTCCATGGAAAAATTTCGCACGATAAATTGATCAATTTCTTGAATAAGGTTTTCTACCTAAAAGATTCTTTTTATAGAATAGGAAGGCAGACGAGCATATGGGCCACCTGATGGTAAGTGGTCACCATAGACGTTGGCATTGTAAGAAATGTTAACCATCGCTTACATCACCAATGCGCCACCAACCTTGGGAACTAAAATGTTATGTCCCTTGTGCCTGTAATTACACTGGCACATTCACCCTTCAAACCAGAACACAACAATACCAAGTACTGCTGTTTTGCGGTAGAATATCTGATGAGTGGGTGGTACCTACCCAGACGAGCTTGCACATAGCTTTACCACTAGTATTAAAAAAGAAAACTAACTGAAACTTAGTTTTCAAGTAAAGCAATGTTTCGCGATGTTCCGTTAATTAGTTGCTAGAACTATTTTATGGTTTTAAAAACAATGGATAAGACGGCTAATAAAAAGTTCGTAAACATTCTTTCGACAACTGAAAAGCCTTGTTCTATATTGGGCATGATACTCTTATTCATGTACGTCTATACGAGCATAAGATGTGATTGATCGTTTTTCGTAAGTTCCGTCTGTGGTTGAACCAACACTTACTCGAGAAGATGGCGAAACACATTAGGCGTGCCGTTTTCGTATTCCAGTTTTGTTTCTAAAAATATTCTGTTTAAGTGTAACAATATTTTGATATGAAACTGCTTCGTTGGTCCAGTGATTAGCATATAAGGCTGCCAACCCCGAAGTCCTGAGGTCCTGATTGAGAGTGTGAGATGTGTCTCCTTACACACTTCTGAATATTTTGATCAGATTGCTAAGCTCTTTTGAAATTGCCCACCTTAGACGAAATTAGTTATGATGGTGTCATCATAATCATCGTTATTACTTAGATGTGTGTACAAAAAACATAACTACAAAGCAAATTAATTTTTGTATGTACATAGATTATTTTTAACTGAGATACTGATATTTATATTTTTAACCTACACTAATCTGGCCAAAAACATAAGACGTAGAATGAAAGATAAATTTTCTTTTAAACATAGAACATTTTTAAATATATCTTACATTAAAGCAAGCCAAAACCAATATTTAAATAGTTGGGACATTACATACTGACAATTCAGGTGAAAACGCAACTAAAATATAAATAGATTTTAGTAATACAGGTTGTAGGTCAGGAACCTGGGTTTTGTTCTGATAAACGAGATAGTCCTGGTATTGTCTCAAAACTCATCTTCATACTAAATATTCACGGGAATAAAGTCGCAGATGCAACGGTTTGTATATATATACATTTTCACAAACAACAATCCTAAAAAGCAAACAATACTTAAAGCTGTAGCGATGTTGTTTTTGTTGTCTTTTGCAACATTTGCGCCGGGAATCGGGCGTCAAACGGCGGATGTCCGTAATGAGATGCGTCACTGGAATTACAGAAATACTGATGCTTGGAAAGCAATAAAACTGTCCTGAAATCATTTATTTACGAAGTTTAAATAACAAAACGTATTGCAATGTTATATTAAGTATTTAAACGCATTTGAACATGTTACTATAAATATCTAAGTAAATACTACTATATATATATATATAGAATAGGAAGGCGGACGAGCATATGGGCCACCTGATGATAAGTGGTCACCAAACGCCCTTAGACAATGGTATTGTAAGAAATGTCAACCATCGCTTACATAGCCAATGCGCCACCAACCTTGGGAACTAAAGTGTTATACCCCTTGTGCCTGTAATTACACTGGCTCCCTCACCCTTCAAACCGGAACACAACAATAACAAGTACTGCTGTTATGCAGAATATCTAATGAGTGGGTGGTACCTACCCAGACGAACTTGCACAAAGCCCTACCACCAGTGAAAAAGTGGAAATGCTTGTACAAGTGAACAAGCGATATATTGCTTCGCATTTGTTACAATTTTTATGACTATTAATTTTTTTATAATTTAAATATACAAAATTACTTTATTAAATTATATTTGTAACGTAGTGATATCTATTCAGACGAGCTTGCATAAAGCCCTTCCAGCAGTACAGATCTACATAAATAGACTGTTTTGGTTTTGCTTTTTGGTATATAAAATTTCAGTTAGAGCCAATTTCGAATTACAAGAATCAATTTTATAAATAGCTGTATATATACAAGAATTGCATAAGACATATATAAATAAAAAATGAAATGAATAGATTTTCAAACATTTTTTATGCAAATGCTATTCATAATTCTTACCTTTAATATTATTTGACCGCTAATTCTGTTATTACGCAAAACGATATGTTTGATTGTATTATTATTTTAAAGAATTACTATATAAAAGCAACGTTATGATCGTAACAGAAACATCGGAGGTGTTATGATGACATAAACTGAACGAAAGTTAAATGAAAAAGCTGTTTTTACGATTTAATTAACGCATATTACATGTTTTAAAATGGCCGGCGTGGATGAGTAAGCGAAATTTAAAACCAGCGTCAAATTATATTCCTTTATAGTCAGATAGTTCGCTTTGTCATTTTAATTGGTAAAATTTTTAGAAGTCTATGATATTACAGTGAATATTATTTATGTATGAATTGTGTTAGTTATATATTAGTGCACTATTCAGTAATAACCTGTAAGTGTCCGACTGCTGGGGTTTTCAGCTTTTAAGGTTATTACACCACGTTGCTCCACTGAAGATTTAGGATATACTCGTAGTAGATTTCAGAGTGACAGAACTGGTAAGATTGCATGTGTCGGATCAAATTCTGACACATTGGTGTATCCATCATCCAAACATGCATTGAAGCAGCGTGGTGGAATTAGCTCTAAGGCTTCAGTGATTAGTGTCACGATCGAGCGTCACATGTGTATCTATAATTTAACTAAATTTTTTTCGTGATAGGAGAATGACATCTTAATGTGTTATATTTTAATTAGCAAATGCCAAGAGCCAAGTTTACCCATTGCAAATTGATTGTGTATGAAACCTTCTATTTCGTAAAACACGTTTCTAATTGTTCAAACACAAAGCATTCATAAAATTCTACTGAAAATATGTATATCAATATAAATTATTAATAATTAAATGTTGTTATTAATATTGTGATATCTATAGCTAAATTTAATATCTTTCGTTTCGCAATTTGATATGGATGTATAGGTTCTTAAAAAAACGGTACAGCTATAACGTGTGTGTTAAGAATGGGAACGATATGGAAATCATAGAGCAGCTGTACTCCGTTTAACCTCAATTATTTGATTGCCTATTACGCCTTTCCTGTGAGCCCTATCGAGCCATCACCGCCAATGACCGTCTTCAGGGCATGTCAACGATATTGGCCCTAAGTGGACCTTGAGAATCAGTTATGTCCATACACGCTGAGCACATATTGATTTAAATCGTTCTAGTTTCAGCATCGACTGCTGTAATATAAGTCATTATTTAAATATAAAAACACTTTTTGTATTTCAAAATATCTTACCATATTCGTTTCATGAGTTTCTATAAATATATATTAGTTAAATAAAAATGCTATATCAAATAAATACGAATAAGTTAACAATAACAATCCAATAACAGAATTTATATTATCAAGTAAATAAATAGTTGTATTCAGACAATATAAAATCAAATACCTTTCTAAGACACATAAAAGATTGTTTTCCTTTCATGTTCCCGATAGTTTGTCTAGATTGAAATAGAAAACGCTATTTTGTAACAAATATTTAAGCTTGTTTATTTAGCAAGCGTATGAGATTTCGCCAGCGGCTTTAAGCGGCGGGTACTAGAAGTTTGTTTAATTTAACTAAGTAATATAAACAATGTACTTATTTGTTCGTGGAACATTTCAGCTGAGGCGATGGTCCTAGCGTTTCCTTATGAGCAATATTGCGTGTGACTAGAGGCGGGTTTGTACTTCTCTTTATGCGTCTACTTTCCGGGACCAAAATATCTACGATCGACGGCATCCGTTATTAACGTGCAAATAGATTTAGTTTGGTCCTGATATTCGTATGCATGGTTATAAATAAGTACATTTTTGCTAATTATTATTACGGTGTTATTATTATTATTTATGTTGTGTTTATTTTCTTATATTATGATTATATAAAAAAGCTAAAATTTATCCTTTTACATCTATAAATATAAATTACTATTGAACAATACTCAAAGATAAACCTAATTAAATTACTTACAAATATTAGTTCCAGATATTTCAGGGATTGGTATGAAAATACATAAATGTTCTGAGAAATGTAAAGCAAAACCAAGAACTCTATTTACATAACAACGGACGAATATTAATGATTAGTTAACTTTGAGGATATTCTTTGTGTTATGTATTGTAGGTCGGTTATAAAGGAAAAATAAGCAAGATAAATTTACAGTTCGGGATTTACTAGTGACGCATTGAGTTAGTAGTCGAAGATGGCTGGCTCTGCCATCGGAAATGGGAACCGGTTCTCGGCATTCCTATAAATCTTCCAACTCTCTATCCCTATGAGTTTTTTGACCTGAAATAATATTTTCTATAAAAAATAATTGTATCAAAACGAAGTAGGTGTAGATAATTGATTTAGTGTACAGCTTAACTGACCTCGGTCGGTTCAATAAATAGGCGTTCTTCATATTCGAAAAATATATTTAACAGTTTTTCGATGATTTTTTACTTTATCCACAAGAGGTAATTCTATTCATGACAAAAAATTACATATTTTTATGTTAAAAATAATATCTACAGAATGCGAAAATAAACTGCACGAGTTTTGTTTTTTAAATTGATCGTAGTGGGCAAAGGTTTAGAAGCATTAGGTAGTCGGATCAGCGACTCTCAGAGGCACGTGTGACCATGATCGATATCAACGTTGCGTGACCTATCAGCCGCCTTTGTTCCCAGCCGTGACATTCATAATTATTTAGAAAATCATCAGATGTAAAGCAATTGTTTTAGATAGGTATATTCTCTATGCGTTTGAGCCATTGTATTCTTTAAGAGCCGCCTGCAGCGATCCTCGCGGCGCTCTCGCATTAGTGATAGCAAGATAAGCTGTAAAATGAATAAATTGAAACAACTATTTATTAAGTGAAAGTATTGTGAAATAATTTTAATATTAGTATCTTAATGGTTAAAGCCATATGTAAAACATGGTACATTATTTTTAATTTTATTTATACTTTTTATTGTACACAAATTAAAAAATACTAATATCTTGTAATGCCAAGAGCCAAGTTTACCCATTGCAAATTGATTGTGTATGAAACCTTCTATTTCGTAAAACACGTTTCTAATTGTTCAAACACAAATCATTCATAAAATTCTACTGAAAATATTATATTGAGTCGCTGATCCGACTACCTATATATCTTGTATGAAATTGATTATGATGATAAAATAAAGGTATAGTTTTGATCAATTTTGAAAAAATAGTAACTACTGAGTTTTTTGCCGGCTCTTCTCAGTAGAATCTACACTCCGAACCGATGGTAGCTTTACAATAAATTTAATCTTGAAGAATGAAAATTCAAAAGTGCTTGTAAAAGCTTATTTGAATAAAGTATTTGATTTTGATATAGAATCTTGAAATGCAGAGCAAAAAGCAGTTTTAACGCTTTACAGAGAACATTGGGAATATCACATTTGAAAACTGAAATTGTGTACTAGGTGTTATTCATGCACATTCATAATTATTTCTATCACAATAAAAATATATATTACGTTTTATGATAATACGTAAAACATACACGAAAAATATAGTAATAAAATAAGTTACAATAAAAAAATTTTTTAGATTAAATACAAATAATTAGAATTACGTGCCGCTAGAATTCATTATGAATTCAATGTAATATATATTTCTTATAATAAGGTTGTGACTTATTCGCTTAGCGATTCTTCAGGTAAGGATTTCACATGGCTATGGCATGAAACACGAGAGCTATATTTCAATCACTTAACAAGCCTTGCTTTGTACGCGGTTAAATGGAATTTAATGCACTTTTAATGTATGTTGTGAAGCGGGATCCTATTAGGCGTGCAATCGTCGGTATACATTGCGATACTTAGATAAATTGTTACGTGTATACTTTGCAGACAATAGGCCGGCCTAGATGACCGCTTAAAATTTGTACAGCGATCGTTTGATGTAGGTCACTTAGCTTGCATGTTATAACATTATTAAAATGTTCTAATTAATATTGTTTAAATATGTTAACGAATACTCATTATTGTTTAAAAAAAATTTAATAAAAAAAAATAAAAAATATATGTTAAGCAGTTTGTGAAAAATGTGTACCGTGTGAATACAGCTGTGCATAGCCCAGTGGCAAGAACATGTGAATGGTAAACCCAGGTGGCCGGTTCAAAGCCGAGCAAGTGTCACTGAGTTTTCATTTATTTAATTTGTGTTTCGCTCATCTAGTGTTCGGCGGTGAAGGAAATCTGCGTGTGTCGGATGTAATTCTCATACCATGTGTACCAACGCATATTGGAACAGTGTGGTGGAAGCTTCAAACTGTCTCCTCTAGAGTGTAAGGATTCAGTAAGTGTATTAGTATAAGCATGTTTAAGTTTATTTATATGCTTTAAACAATGAAAGAAGTTCTCAATGATTTCAAAGCCAATTATTATTCAACATAGCGTGTGAAAATAAAAAAATATATCAATGTTATTCAAGGAGATCGTTTTCGTAATCATCGTAATCATAACAAGGCTAAAATAACTAGGAATTTGATCACATTGCTATTGAGTGTGTCGGAAGCTTTTCTCAGCCTGGCACAATTGTTGATTACAAAAGAGCAGCAATTGAGACGTCAGAGGCGCAGGAAATACCCAGATTGAAACTTATGTCTACAATCACTGCTTAGATAATCTTACGAATATGTCGATGTGTAACATCAAAAATAGCTTATATTTTAAATTATTTTGTCTATTTAATAAGTCGAGATGATCCATTGGGTTGAACAAATAAATCTGAACTGATTATTGCGGATTTAAGCCCAGGCAATCAACACTGAATATTCATGTGCTTAATTTGTGCTTATCATTAATCTCATGATTGACGGACCCGCATCGTAGGATCATACTGTGATCATTAAACCCTGTCCTAAAAAAAGTAGAGGATTCCTTAGCCCAACGGTGGTATATTTACATACTGTAAACACTACAGTATTTTGTATTATTCAGTATTTAGACTGCAAATCAAAAATAGCAGCACTTGTTCTTGATGTACACGTTTTGGTGAAAGACTTAATTTTCATTGGTGTATATCCTTTTTTCGTGTCGTTAACTGTTTATTAAGTAGTGGAGATGGCCTAGTGCTTAGAACGCGTAAATCTTAATCGATGATCGTTGGTTCAAGCCCGGGCAAGCACCACTGAATTTTCATGTGCTTAATTTGTGTTTATAATTCATCTCGTGCTTGACGGTGAAGGAAAACATCGTGAGGAAACCTGCATGTGTCTAATTTCATTGAAATTCTGCCACATGTATATTTTACCCACCCGCATTGGAGCAGCGTGGTGGAATAAACTCCAAACCTTCTCCTCAAAAGGAAGAGGTGGCGTTAGCCCAGCAGTGTGACATGAACAGGCTGTTACTATCACTATTACTGTTTATTATGTCAAATAAAGAAATAAAATAGGATGATAGTTTCGATTCAAAAAAATAAAACCATTATTATTTTTTAATATCACAAATAATGTCAATAAGGTCAATAATTCGGAAACTGAGAAATTAGAATCGCACAGTAGACACTATTTGAAAAAATAAAATAAGTAAAATTAAACATAAAAATAGGACTATACTATCGTCTGTATCCGTTCGTCAACTAAAACATATGAAAGGAAACAACAAATAAATTCAAGCTGACATTTTAAAAATGAAAACTCGTCTAATCTCGTAATAAGCGACAGAAACAATGTTTTGGAGAAAGTTACTGAACTCATAACAATTGCTTCCGGCGGGTCTATTGTTTGCAAATGAGTCATCAGAATTCAGAGTTATATGTGATATGATAAGTGTAGTATTTAAGTAACACTCATTACTCACTTTCATTTTTTTTAAGAGATACTCTATAACATGAAACGAATATCATTAATTTCATTTTTATATAGTTTTTTCATATCATTTTTGATTGATAACAGTTATGAATTCAGATTCACAATAAGAGATGTATTCAATAATCATTGGGTGTTTAAATAATATGAGTCATTGATTTAAAAGTTATTTGAGTGATCGTTAATATAATTTCAAGCAGATTACTCATGTCGTAAATGGCAATTTTAATCAAAAGAATATTTATCACAATAATACTGACAATGTCACGTATAAACGAGTATTCGTCTGTATAGGAACATTATCATGTTATAAATTAGAGTATTGAGTATTATGGATAATGTTAAAGCTTGCAACATTTAATTAGCGAGGTGCAATGGGGCACAAATTGGTCGACGCAGTCGCCCGGCTCGGGCTCCGGTCGCAGCCCGCCCGAATCTCATTAACGGCCCAGATTGATAGCCCCTGGAAAATGCTTCAAATTATTTCACGCTACATTGATATTGAATATTAATGACGTCGGCAATATCAAACTAGTCAATAAATACCAAAGCATTCTTGATTAACACGTTCACGTAAATTAAAAATAGTACGTTTCGTATCGTTGCAATTATACTGGTTTAACATATCAAAGGTGAATTATGAATTTAATGTTATAATTTATTCAAATGAAATGTGCTTTAAATTTCAATGCATGTCCAGTCTCATCTAGGAATTCTAATTTATATTTATTACTACAATTCACATATCTCCGTTTCTTGTTGCACATAAGATGCAGCTTGTATTGAAGTTTAAATGATGGATGGAATTTGTAAAATGTTCTGTGACAGGTGAATGTATCATTCAATGGTCGAGATGGGTTTTTGCGATAGAGCCGGTTTACATTTTGCCACGTTTACATTACAACAAGTTTCTATGGTTCTAGGAATGATAATCCTTTGCGATGTAACAAAGTCACGTAACAGTGCGTATGGTATTATTATACTTATAGCTCCGTTAAAGACTTCGCCCTTTTAAAATGTATCGGTTTTTAATTTGATAGTTATTGTGTAACCAATGGTTGTAATTTGTTACTCAATCGAACGTCGACCCGCGTACAACGAAGTCCGTTTGATAGCTTATGCATCAGACGAGTTAGAACGTCTCCTCTCCTCTTACGCAAGAGCCTCACGCGTTGTGGTAATAAACTTTAACAACGCAAGTGTCGTAATGATCGGGAAACTGGCTATTTGAATGAATAAAAAATTGTGACTATACGGTTTACCGTAAGATAAAAAATATTTGATTATTTATTTAACGATTATTATGAATATATAAACCCAAAACTGTTTCTAATAACGAACAACAAATACAATTTTTTATTTAAGTAAAAAATGAAATTAATGTTATAAGAAAGATGTTTTCCCAATCCTATTGTTATAATACTATTACATAAAGTTAATATAAACTAAAGTTTGAAATGTACATACAAAGTATTATATATTTTTGAGATATTAAATCAAGATGGATTTTCCATCAGAATATGTTGACAAACATTTTTTGTTAAATGATTTAGTTACACAATTTACAAAATTATTAACTTTCATATTTGGAAACGAACCGAGAGGTACCTAAATATTTTTAAATATTTATTAATGAATTTTGACTGAATTCCTTCATTTTTATATATTTTTATTTGCTCACTTAAAAATATAACTATAATATAACAAAAAAGAGGTTTATTACGTGCACCTAATCTTTGAGATGTTAGAAATTAGCCTGATCGTCTGATAGAACTTAGTTGTATAATAATTTGTGTAAGAACATTTTTGATTTCTTATCAAGAATGATGAATTTTATTAAAATGGTAATAATTATGAATGATGTTGCCAAAACAAAAATATCTATTTAAATTTTCATAATTGGAATCAGTAATTTTTGTGAGTCAATTTAGTATTTCTTATGTTATAAAAAAATCTTTGTGCTGCGTAAATTAGACCGACCATGTTGTACGCACAATTTTTTTGCTTCTATTGATCTGATACATTCTCCCCTTAAAAGTAATTGATGTTTAGAACTTACGTGGAAGAATGTCGTTGCTGTAGATTTAATATTTTTCTCAGGTATTTGACTTGTCTACATTCAGTATTTAAGGTCTTTCAAAATTAGGTTTCTGTGTAATTTCTCGTTATTAAATATCGCTTTTAATATTTATGTTAGTATGGTTATATATACATTTTATAATAATAAAACTTATATAAAAATAGTTTAAGTATTTATCATCATTTATAATCATTAGTTTTCTTCCTTTAAGAAATCGTGCAATTAAGTAAAAAAAAAAGTCTAATTATACTTGATTCAAGTAGGTTTGTAGAGGCATTATTTAATCGTCATAAAACAGGATTCAATAATGAAATATAAAGCTACTACCGAAATTGAGATTATTCCAAAAAGAACCAGTAAGTACACCTTTTCTCGTGTAAATACATAATAAATTTATACTTCATGAATAATAACTTTTTACTATCTGTCTTTTTAATTAATATTTTTTTAAATGTTAATATTAATTTTTTTTTTGAAACGGATACCTTTTCCTAGGAAGGTGGCATCGACTTGGTGTTATAATTGTATCTAAATAAATAATGTGATAATATATACGAGTATTATGATCAAATCAATAACGCTGTTTAATGACGTTGGCTGACATGGACTATGGCTATACAATTATTTGTTCGACAAATGGAACTAAACTCAATATTTGACTCTTCCTGTATTCCTCGGCCTATTGCGTCTGAAACGTTAATTTTAAAAGTTATTAGGACGAGACAGTATTAAATAGCTAATAGGCCTGACAACATTTTAATTTCAGAAATAACGGCTGTTATTTGTTACCGTGAAAATAATTGGAGCGTTGGGTTTTAATATGACAGTATTTCTGTTACAACAATATAAGTTATTGATTATAACGTACAATTAAAATTATCGTTGGTTAGTTATGATAACTAGATAATTTTGAATAAGAATAAATATCTTATATATATATTTAGCCTCCTCCATAGAATTCCAACCATCCCGATCTTGGGCAGATTCTATAGGGACGGCTTTCGTCCAGCAGTGGACGGCAAAAGGCTGGAATATATATAATATATTAGTTTCGTTTGGTCATTTTTCGATACTCTTTTCAGTGTCGGATTTAGACATCAATGCACTCTGTAATAGTAATATCCTTCAGACCACATTCTGCTACAGCAGCTAATCCTAAAAATCAGTCACCTGTATCAAATGTATCTATTTTCTCATTTTAATAGATCGATTTGACGACAATCTGACACGAACGGGAGAGACCAGGCGTAGAACCAAGGTATCATATAGATTATAGTGATTATAAAAAAAATACACATAATAAATTTACTATGAGGTTTTAATTATTATGCTCATGGTATTGTAGTGCTAGAAAGTGTTGTCATCACCATCACATATAATATGGAAGTTGTGCAAATTGTAGTTCGATGGGATGATTGGATTCATTTGTAAGATTTGACTCACACACTGAATAAAACTTGAAGAATGAAATTATTTAATTTTGTTACTTGTATTAAACTTTATTTCTTACAGTTTGTGTGGGTTAAAATAAAACTGAATATTTGTATAAACTGGTAATCGCAGAGCGTGTCGAGACGGCTTCCTCTCTCCGGACCAACGCACAAAAAAATCCGTTAATTTAATATTAGTAGTGCACTATATCACTGCATTTTATTATTAGGATTTTATTTATAATGTTTGAATATTATAAACATAATATTTTAAAAGAATTATACTAATGGTCATTTGAGACATTGCTAGTATTTAGTAATTAAGCGTTATTCTTGTGCTAGGAGTGGGAACGAAAATCAGCTAAGGATCTAGATCTGCAGTTATATGATGACATATATATATGCCATCGATGGATGACATGAATATTATTAAATTATTTTGAAATTGAATAGAGTAAGTAATATATAATTGCAGAAGAAAAATAATAATAAATTATTACACTTACAAATATAGGTAGTATTTATGTACGTGCGTATTTTTTTTTTATATGTCCGGGATGGCAAATGACTCTACTCCACCTGATGGTAAGTGGTAGTAGAGTCCAAACGCAACGACGGCCAGTACAGTCGGGAAGAATGTTCTGTACTAGCCGTCACCGCCTTGCCGGCCCGCAAGATGCCTCTTCACGCCTCGTTTGAAGGAACCCGGGTTGTAAGAAGAGGGGAACACGTGAGCTGGTAAGGAATTCCATTTTTTGGTAGTGCGACAAAGAAAGGAGTTGCCAAATTTCTTTGTGCGCGATGGAATTGATGTCACAGTTAGGCGGTGACATCGAGAACCAGCTCGCGTGGACTTAAGAAGGAAGGGGGAAGCAAGACACATACTTACATATAAATAAATAAATAAATGTATGACCACAACAACTATCTCCAGGGAAATAACTTGTATTATATTCTTGATGCACCCAAATTTTTCACGCGCGTAGATGGCAAATGGATTTCAAATTTTCTTGGGACTCGTAAGGTCACGGCTGACGGCCTTCGTATTCCTTATTTAGTGACATTTTGTGAGTAATTTATCATTTCGTCGCTCACTCATGACAATTTTTTTGGGCACATTATCATTCTTTTCTATAAAAAATATAATACTATTAATAAATATAGAAAACAACATTTTTTTTTCTAAATACGTTAAGTAAAATTAGTATTTATAATCACTATGAGTGACTTATTTTTATATATGCTTTATTGGAATCAAAGGAACTTGAAATACGATATGGCATATAATGTCTTAAAATTGTCACGAAGAAAGAAAATCCATTAATCAGAGAACGGATATAAAAGAAAAGATTCTTTTGTGTACGAATACAATTCTGAGCCAAACTATAGGAGTGATTGATTACTGTTTTCTGCTGTTTGATAGTGAAATTATTGTTTAAATCAAGCAGCACTTCAAATGACGTTTAATGTTAAGTTTTCTTATATTTATATTCTAGGAAGGTCATACATATAGGTTACTTATAGAAGTTTTAGTTTTGTTGTAGTGACGTCTCAAGTCAAATGGAGGCCGAGCATTGAAAACTCGGGACCTTGAAATTCGCGTTAGAATTATAAGTAGGGAGAACTCTTATGTCTTTTAAAATTGGCAATTATTTTTGCACTGTGAATGAAGTATGACATATCCTGCTCTTGCAGCTGAAAATCTGGAGCCGTGAGAGGTGGCCTGGAGGTCAACCCACTCGGTTGCTTACCGTTATACCCACTCCTGTTTTCGTCTGATCTATAATAAGAATTCTGTAAATAAATTTTAAAATTATGGAGACAACGTTGATAGAAAGGAGGAGTAAGAGTTGAATAACCATTCGTTGATTTTAATGTACAGCATATTCGTACATAATCGTATCATAACAATTTATAGCTGTACCTTAGTAGTTTCTCCTCAATTTCTAGCTTATTCTTCTGGATTGTACATTCTGAACGGAGCTTTACAATTACTTAAGCCTACTTAAATAAGATTTATTTTGATTTTGTTATATTGCTTACAAAATTATTTATCAAAAAACGAAGAGATATATGGTTTCCGTTACGTAATCAGAGCTATACGTGTTTGTGTGCCAAAGCTCTTAAGAAATGTGAACAGAATAAATTATAATAATTAAAGAGTCTGTAACGGGTCTTGGACCAATAGTTTACTGAGTCCGTATTTGTAATTCATAAGTGGATATTGTTCAGGGAAGTGACGTTCACTCGTACTGTTTATTTATGTGACATTTGTTTGATTTGTTTATTTAAGCTTATCCACTTGTAGGTTTATATATATATATATATATATATATATATATATATATAAAAACCTATATATAATAAGTTATATATATATATATATATATAACTTATTCTTTTTTACATATTAAAACATAGTTAGTACTATGTACACGATTTTTTTATTTAACACATTATTAAACACTAATATAAATTAAATATATGTAAAAAATGACAAAAAAGAACCAAGTACAAAAGGTTATTTTTCCTAGAAGGAAAACAATAATTTAGACCGATAAATAAGAGACAGGTACAATCACATACTAAATAACTATGTACAGTCATATAGCTTTAATTTTAGTTTTTTTAAACTATTACCTAAAATCTAAATAAATCATGGAATGAAAGTAAATAAAGAATGGCGTAAAATTAATGATGGAATAAGACCAGTTTGCCAAGACGGGCATTTGGCTTTCCTAAAGACCGTGTCATTTGTTACCGAGAACGCATCCTCGCCCTTTCTCGCCAATACTCCCGGTTTCTCCGCTTAAGGACAGAAGGCTGTCTGTCCATCGAATAATCACTGCTTTACTATTATTAATGATGAGCGTCTTCTCAAAAACAGAGACTAATGTTCGCTTGATTTTACTTAATAAATTTTATATTTATAGGTATGAGCTGTATTTTTTGGACAACAACGTTTATACTATGAGAGCAGTGATTGTAGTTTACAGTTCAGAATATAGCTCTTTGTGGAAGATCGGATTTATATTGGTCTCCTAGTCGACCGCGGCAACCATTACTCAATGTAGACTTTACTTTTCATGGGATATCAAGATTTTCGTGATCAGTCAACCGATAGATAAGGCAATTTAGTTTAATCTTTAAAACTGATTTTATATAAATTACGGTTTTGGTTTCATTATAAATGTTCAACTAATACTCATTTATATAAATAAATGTTTGTGCCTTTGTTTGGCATTTGTATGTAATATAAAAAAGTCAAAAGATTTAACGTTAATGAATTAATAAAGGAAAAAATGTCACTCTCAAGAAACTCTTATTCTCTTCACTTATAACAAATATACAAATAATTTTACAAGTTCATTTATGATGTGTATATAAATGTTACATAAATCAACAAATCTCTTTGTTTAATTCGTCTTTGAGTTTCTTAAGACAAACACGCTGAGACTAAAATGTAATGTAATATGAAGCATCAGACGGCTTTTGACATGTAGCAGCGCTCTATTTTCGTTTACTTAATCTCTGTAAGCTTTAGCCGCTGAGCGCGTGAGCCTGCGGCCGGCTACGTGAATGGCATGGCGATGGCACACTCCGGCGAATGAAGAAGCCACCACTCCGTTTGCATCATAACCGCTTTTGCATAACACTCTATTGCAGCTACACTGAATGTCAACTTCGGGGCCACGGCCTCTTTAGGGCTCTATTCAAAACATCAGTTACACTGTCTAGTCTTAGAACTTTAGAGATTGAAATTATTTGTTAATGATTATTGTTTGTTGTAGCCTTTAGGGTCTAAACATCATCAGTACATATCTATTAGATTATTTAGATATATTGCGGTCATTTTTATTAGAATTAATATTTATATTACGTTTGCGTGAAGTTTATTTGAGAATTATTTAATAGCAGCCGGCTTCATGTATATCTGATTAGAATAAAAGTTGACTGGTAGAGAATGCTTACGCTACTAAGACCACCCTTACGCTATTAAGACCACCTTTTGTTCCAATTACAAAAAAAAGATAATTAATATTATAAATGAACATATTTATACTATGACTTATATCTTGTACACAGTATCTGTTTTGAGAATATATTTCGTTTTTTTTGTTCGTTTATGTGAATCAATGGAATCGTAATTCATCATTATATCTATGAACAATCAGTGTAATAAACCGTCGGTGAATCACAAACGACTGAGTCAGAGTCGGTGTTAAAAGATACTCTCAGAATAGCCATAACCTTGACAGACGAGAACAGTTTGTTTGAACAAACTCAACTCTAACTATCTTTAAAATTGTTGTAGTTCAGATGACTGTTTTAAGTCAAGCTTAAAGAATAATAAATTTAATCGACTAACTTCATCATAACTTCTAAAACTACTATATTGATAAAATATAGTCAATTGGTTTTGATGATTGATTTTGCGTTTCGAAATTTGAGCATGAAATATAGTTCGTTTGGTACTGGATTTAGATTGAGCGTCGTAAAACCAAAAATATGGCCATAATAATTTATGATATATTGGTATTTGGCTTGTTGAAAATTTTTATGATCCTTCCATTTTTCAATCGAGGAGTAATTGTTGTAATAGCTTTTAGTGTTAATGTGAAACACACGTCCGCAGTTTTATCGAACGTGTGTTAGCGACAAATATGGGGCTCAATCGCTATCGACACTTATACGCTTCGAGGGTTTAGGTACGGGGCAATCCTGTCGAATAAAGATAGATGGGTCCAGGAGTGCGGGTTAGAGGGGTATAGAAGAGCGGGAAGAGGTATAGGGGCAATGGGCTAATTGGATGTCAACCATGAGTCCGGTTCGATGAGTGTACTCTAGATTTGAGAGCACACGAATAATTCAATACGATACGCTGACGTAACGATATTTACAAACAAGCGTTAATGAAAATCGTAAAACAAAGACGCTTGATTGAATAGGTAGGCTTACGAATAAGTTATTGACAAAGAACAACTTTTAAATTAATTGATAGGTAGGCGGACTATTCTGTCGTTGAAAAGTTAAGGACAACGTGCAATAAGAACGTTTCTTAAGCCTCATCGGTCACGCAAGGCGTAATAGTGTTCTGTCAATAATACTGATATTTATTTTTAATACATTACAGGGATTAAGTGGCTATTACATTATTTTTAAGCTTCTCATGGCTAAATAATTTTCTAATAATTTGTTGTTATTTATGATTTAGTTAGCTAAAATATTTATAACAGTTTTAATTAATGCTAAATGTGTATGTATAGTTAAGAGGAAAAAAATTAATTTTATTTATACATGCTTGATTCACAATATAAAGTTTTCTCAACGTTTAATTAAAAAAATATATTTTTTTTTTTGAAGTTTTAAGGGTAATTAAAATTACTTTTTATTTTTTATGAATTTCTACTAATTTTTTTTCTTACCATTGATAATAATGATTGATGAATACGCCCTTTTCGTTTTGAGATGCTTAGAAGAAAATAAAATACTGTTCATACATGTATATGAACAGTACTTTGAGCAGACGAGACAAAGTAATGAACTAATTACATTAGACACAACGAGATGAGATTCGCATAAACATGTAGGTTTTTTTTTTCGTAAATACATATCGCACTAAGACAATGACACCGACATTTTAAAATATCTGAGTAAAGTAAGATATTTATTATGAAATTTAAAATAAAAAGAAACATATTTATTTCAGACGTAGTTACAAATTTTCAAGCTGTGTTAGAATTAAATCATTCGTAAAAAAATATTAAACTTAACTTCTTAAATTTAATATCTATACTTTCACAATAACGTGGCATTTCAAAAAGATGGTGAATGAAAGGTTTTGAACAAAGCTCATCCTAGTTAACGATGCGCATGATTTCCTTGACATTTTCTTCGATGTCTATAGCATGTACTTTGTATTTACAACCACAAAATACGGATGCGGAAAATATCATTGTACCGTAACAACTAAGGTTATTGGTATTATTTAGAAAGAAATGTGGTCTCGTGGTTTCAATCTTTACTGTTATATTCAGAATAACAAGATTTTTTACTACTGGTAGTTTTTTTTTTTCAATTTTTTTGTGTACGACAACACTAAAACTTACGATTTTATATTGCATATAATGTAATTTTTAAAAAGTTTTCAAAGGGGAATATATAAAATAAATATTACTATTAATACGTCAGTTAATTGCTTTTTTACGCATTATAAAGATTGTCATAACTATCGCTAGATTGCTATTTCAGGTGTATTAATTTTTATTTGGTGTCAAAAAAACTCCACAGATTTTACAAATTATTATCTATAACCATGATCGTACTTATTTAATGTTTTACAATATTTTTATACCATTTCGACAATTATTTTTAGATACGAATAGAATAATAATGACCATGAATAAATTATATTTAATGGCAGATCGGCTCGTTTTTTGCGAGACCGGTCGGTAGCAAAGTGTTTTTTCGTAATCAATTTTAGATTTGGAGTGGAGTCGTGACCTGAACGCGAGAGATCGTAGGTTTCCGTAATCGAAAACTATTGCAGATATCAAAGGACATTTTCTAAGCAAATACTTTTCAAGTGTGATTTATGAGAAATAAAACCACTAAGTCAACTCTGAAATTTAAAATGAAGAAACTTTGAATTGAATACACAGCCTGCGGTGCTGTATATTTAAAATTTTTCAAAACAAAAGGGTTTGTGGAATATTTACAGAAAACAAATGATGTAAATTCACGTGTTTTATAACAAAGCAACAAAGTATTCATAAAATCTCAAACATTTGTTTTAAGTAATAAAGATGTTAGTGAGAATTGTGAAAAATATTCAGTTATTATTATAATATTAGGTAGAATCCCGGACAAATTGTTGGTGAAATCTTTGCGGACTGCGAAGGGTCCGGCGGATTGTTATTAATGTGCGAAGCGAGGAGATGTAGACTATCAGATAGTTTTCATTATATGCGATCATGCGTGCCGGCTACGCTCGACTTAAGCCGGAAAAATCATGATATAAAGGCGAGCGCTGGGAATTATATGTCTATTTTCACACCCATGCTCAGTTTGTAATTCTATTCTTAGGTATTATATGTTTGTAATTATAAACTTGACAAGTTTCTAGATTTATTAAAAACTTAAAAAAACTAAAAATAAAACTGCATTGAGTTATTGCCAAAGTAAATAGTACTGTGGGTCTTACACATTCTTAATGTACATATATTTCCATAGAATATGTCCAATATGTAATATAAAATTATTATTAGTGCTATTACTGTCATTTCAAAAGAAATATTTGATTATATTGAAGTTACATTCAAAGTTGCATGTATTTTTTATTTTCAACGATGGCTGAATCTATTTTTCTCTTTTTTTGTTTTACGTAGTTAGTGACTGTTGATAAAATATTAATATTTGGCTATATGAAAAAAAAACCATGGAAATGTATAGCAAAGAATGCACCCTAACAATTTTAAAATCTTTTTCACGTGTTCAATTTTAACATATAAAGTTAAATGATAGGACGCAGATGTCATTATAATGTATTTCAAACCAAGTTCAGTAAATTCTCCTTTATAATAAGAGAATAGATTTAACGTACTGTTAGTTATTACCGACGACAGCATTCGTGTTCGTAATTGAACGAAGTGTTTGCCTTTTACTGAGAGCATAAACGGTGTTTGAGAAGACTAGTTTAGAAATTAGACAAATTTATAAAACAGGAAACCAAAACGGGTTTCTTTTAAGGCCAATTATTATAAACGTTATCTTTTCTAACTTCCAGTTTTTGAATATTTTGAATGAGTAAAATTTTCAAAATTTAATTATAATAAATACATACATATGACATAGATATATTTAAGTTAGTTTTATATTTGTTTTTATTATATTACTTTTTTAAAATGTTTAATTAAGTCGTCTATCTCGAACAGCTAGGTATCTTTTTGGCAGCTGTAAGCGTGGTTGAAACGTTCTAATCCAATACGGGCTGGCAGATACTAATAAATTTATAGGAGTGTATTTACTGGGGCATTACTTTAATAACTGGATTTTGTAAACCTAGAATATATTATAAGCTTTATAAATATTTAATAAGTAGGTAAAGCGCCATAATAAAACAGTATTTTGTGAAAATAAAAACATTATGATTTTATTTTAAGCATAATACTCTTTTATGTACACTATTTATGTATAAAATAAGTAAAAGCCATAACTGTCCCAATTCTGGACTTAAATCACTTCTCCTTTTGACGATCTTATTCCACAGCGTCGCACCGATGCCGCTTGGTCAATACTCATTTGACAAAATTTCAGCCGATACACGAATATTTCCTCACGATGTTTTCCCTTACCGCCAAGCAAAATAAATTATAAGCCCAATTTAAGCACGTGGAAACTCAGAACTTGCCTGGGTTTGAACCGGTAATTTTCAGTTAAAATTAAAATGTTCTAGTCATTGAGCCATTTCAAGTTATAAATGTAAAATAAAATACTTATAAATGTTAAATTATAGACTGTGAATATAAATTGCATTTTTATTTAATTATAGTGATTATTATTATTTAAGTCAACAGTTACAATTGCACTTTAAGACTAAACGAAGTTTGAACTTATCCAAAGACCGTAGCGTCACAAATTGTGTGATCAAGTAAAGGCAGTGGGCTCTCATTTATTTGAACTACAATGTCCCGGAATGTCTAATTTCCTCACGTAATTTGTCCGCTATTCGTCCCGGTCGACAAATGCTTGGAACTATTTTTATTGTTTTTGCTTGTTTCCTATTTGTCCTGGTCCCAAAGGAACAATTTAACTTGAGACTTACGAACTAACCAACTTGTCTCGGGGCGAGTGTATTGTGAATTGCACGTCGCATCGTCTCTAGCTGATGATACAGTGTTTTGTTTGATTTCTCCTTTCATCTTGTCACGCCAGGAACGGTGTACAAAATTGTCCAATGGCAAATTCTAAGGTGCTTTGTAATACAAAATAAACACGTTAAGAATTCCTGAATTCTAATTTTAAATAATGAATTGTTAAACTTACCACTGGCCGTCATAAATCCGCGATGGAATAATCTGTAACAATAATATTACTGAAGTTATTTTTTGAAGATTCAATTTATTCAATTTTCTTAATTTAATGTCCATTGATGTAAGAGTGGCAGTTGATAGTTGTCAATTACTCAGCATTAACTAGAGCTTAAGTTGCGAAAGCGAAATAAAGAGAGACAAGTGATTTTGGAATGATGCCAAGATGGGGCTCGACGAGCCCCACTCCATTTGCGCTTTACATAACTTCGTATTCAAGGGATCATTAATCTTCCTAGTTCCACGCCAGCCCGAGTTTAATTTTAATAAACGGCTTAAGCCAAACTACGGTATTAATTTACATGCCTTAACAAAATCAAGGTGAATTTTGTTTTCATTCCATAGCACCGATTTACGCAATTGAAACTAGTAGCTGTATCATTTACGGTCAATAAACTAGAATAGTTAAATTAGCATTCAGGTTAAACAAAACTATGTATATCATTTGTTGCTAAGTTTTAGGTTTATTTTACGGTGGACTCAAACAGTTCTCATATGTTTGAAACAGTTTCGTCGAAATGTTTTATTTTACACCCAATCAGATCTCCAGGGAGCTCTTTTACTCGTTATCCAAACGTTATTTCTGCACAAGTTAGCTTACAATTCAAAAGAAAACATAATAACTATTTACGCCAATGTTTTTTGATTTCATATTAAATTATATGTAAAAAAGTACTATGTATTTGGTTCTGGATTCTTGATATGAATTCATGATCAAATACCTTACAGATATAATAGTGGAGAAGTAGGACATAACAATTTTAATGTACATATCGCAGGTGCCAGATCGTCGTTAAATGAATCGTAACTCAACTAAAAGCACTATCCTCGTAATTCTCTACATTATGAAATATAACATAAGAAGTTTACAGCGCTCGCCTTAAGGGAATGACCTCCAAATGTACGAATTCATCCTTCGTCAGCTAAAGCCAGCCGTATTTTATAGCTGGGTCTAAATTGCCTGTAACTCAGGTGTATACTTCGAATTTCTTTTCTTACTAAGTCACGACGTATTCAAAGAATAAACAGCTGTTGTCAACATTTTAACATTGTGACCAGTAAATCAACATTATTAGTTCAGTAGTATATGGCATTATTAGTTCAGTACTATATTTGGCTAGTTAGTTTAATGTTGTATTAAATATTTCATAAAAACGATATTAATTACTTAAATTTATATCTTTATAATGAGTTGTTTCGCAACGGACCGTTTTCATTTTGTGTAGGTAATACAATTAATTAATGTGTAGTACTTATAAGCGGTAAAAAATTAAATGGCACTAGAGCTATTACTTCAAGGTTATCGTTAAGTTAATTATTATTTTTTTATCATTTTATTTGGTACTATTTTAAACTACGTTAAAATGAATGTGTTATATTTTACATATGAGCCAGGGATACTATTATTTTTATTGTTATGGTTCCAGTTTCACTTAAATAGTATATCAAATATTGCTAGACATGCTTATTTCACCAAGTTGGGTACCACTCACTGTACTTACTACTCACACAGTTGCCAATACATTGACGGTAGAAGTGGCTTATAATTCTATTAGTACGAGTATGGATTAAGGTGACTTACCATCAAGTTTTTCATTTACTCGTCTACCTTCCTACAGATGATAAAATAAATTTCGGTAGTACTGTGGCTATCAAGAGTATATGATTGAGTTGACGACCTAATTTCGACTGCTCACCATAATTATAGAAGCCGTAGTCTGTAATCTTTAAGAAATATGTTGAACATTCCTCGGTAAATAAGCTAAGTCAACCGGAACATTTCATAATAATGAGTGTATTATATTATATTACAAATAAATAAATAATTAATATGAGGATTGGTTTTTGTAATGCAGGAACCAGTGCAGGAATTTATACAAATTTGTATTTTTGTAAAAAAAAGAGTAACTACTGAGTTTCTTGTCGGTTCTTCACGGTATAATCCGCATTGCGAACCGGTGGTGGCGCTTGACAATTCATATGTACTTGTAAAAGTCTATTTGAATAAAAATATTTTGATTTGATTTATTGATTGTTAAAAAATCTTCCATTGGTCCAGTGTTAAAACATTCATATAGATAGTGTTAATGATGCAGCGTTGTTCCGTATGCATGTATTGCATATCATATAAACGAGAATTAAGATAACGAACAAAATCACAATATCAGCAACAGTAGAGTCCATGAAGCGCTTGATTTAGTGGTCTCAAGGGAAATAGACATTTTGTTCTGATGCGGGTAATATCTTAATTCCGTTTATCTCACTCTCGCTAGAGCCCTCTGGTTACGAGCTTGATCCTTAGTTAAGACGTAAAAAAACCATTTGTTACTAAATAACCAAAAATTCCACTTAAATATCATAATTTAAATTTATTAATATATATACTTATAATAACAATAACATAGTACACTTTAAACAAGTGCTTACTAAAAAAAATATTAAGTTTCTCGGATGTTTTAAAGTAGTCAAATTATAATAAGAATCTGCCTTTGGCGGTTTAACTTTTTTCGTAGCAAAATTCAACGACATGCAAATCTCTATCGTGCCGCTTATGCAGTTTAAAAGTAACTAAGTAGATCATGAATATATAAAGTGGTTAAAGAGCAGACTGGTAAGGGATTATTAGTGAGATCTATCAAATGAAAAAAATATAAACTTATCACAATAACCAATGTTTTATATTGTTTTATATTGTTGTATTATTGAACCTGGAAACATAATATTTTATATAAAACTAATATTATTCATTGAACTATATGATTTTCGCTGCTACTATGTTTCAAATATTTTATGAACATTATTGGAAAATTATATTGATAAAGTTGAAAATAATGCTATTGTACTAATAATACAGAGGTGGCCTAGTAGTTAGAACGCGTGAATCTTAATCTTTACCGATGATCGTAGGTTTAAGCCCGGACAAGCATCACTGAATTTTCATGTGCTTCATTTGTGTTTATAATTCATCTCTTGCTTGACGGTAAAGGAAAACATCGTAAGGAAACCTGCATGTGTCTAATTTCACTGAAATTCTGCTAATTTGTGTCTTTTTGTGTGTGTGTTCGAAACGAATGCGTATTCCACCTTCTCCTCAAAAAGGCCAGATAGGAAATCTTAGCCCAGCAGTGGGATATTCACAGGCTGTTACTTTATAGTTAATATATGACGTGAGTGCTACGAGTTTTTTGCCGAGAAATCGTAATTTATTTCTCAGAAAAATGATGTTATATAAGGCAAAAGAATTAACTCCAATGTATAATATAAAATAACATTTATTTTCAATTAACATATATTTAATTTCGTTTTTTTTTATTAAAAAGTAAAGATATTCCTTATCGATACAGATTTTTAATTAAGATACTAAAATATGTTCCTAATGACAACAGCATAATTTTAGTTAATTATTAATTAAGTCTGAGTCCCTTTCATTTTGATGTATTCATAGAATAAAAATGTACCAGAAAATATTTTTTTAAATCAACGTTTTAAAAGCTGCATCAGAGACTTCGCATTTTTTATTTAATGGTATTAAGCCTTTAGCATATCAGTTAACAGACAAGCGTATGCTTTTAATATAAATGACTTAAAATAGAATTAAAATTATGAAAGCTTTAAAATTCTGTTTGAAAATCAACAGCCTGTGTTTTACAAAATAAAGATCACAGATTCACGAGGGGGTTTGGCAAACAAGCATAGAATATAGATTATATTAAATTATTGAATATAAGTGTATACTAGTACAATTTTGTATTTTATAAATAATTCTACTATTTTAATTACAACAATTTTTAAACAGATTAATATTATTTACTATCAATATTTAAAATTTATATATAATATGAGTAGTTGTCACTACTATACAGCGTTCAGAAATTGAAGGTTAACAAGTATTGTATCGAAACATTTAACAAAACATTTAACATATAAATATTGACTTCACGTATTTCACATTACCAATTATAGACTAGAGTGAACGCAACTTATCATTGATTTCTAAGAAATATCATAGTAATTTTTTTAGCATTAATAACAAAATGATTATATTTTGTTTGCTGTATATAAAGTGTGCGCTTGGTATGACTGCCTTGTTGATCTGGCGAGTTTAGAAGGTTGTAGATCACGAGATTCTCGGTTTAAGCCCCCGGATCGGATTAATAAAAGTTTTTGCGTTCTTCTATCATGAAATATGAATATCACCCTGAAGTTAGTAGTGTTAACAGATTTTGGTCTCACGTATGAACTCTGGTGGTGTCGGACTGCGATCCCAACGGATGTTGAGTCTAGGTATAGAGTGGACCTATATTTGCGTACAAACTTAAACATTATAGTTATCTCCTATGCAATTGGCTATTTTTTGTTGAGAACCGCCACTGACAACGAAGTAGACAACAGCGACATGAATTGTAAAGACAATCCGTTGACATCCGGCGTTTAAGTTAATTTTCTATTTTTCAATTTTCAAATTTTAAAGCATAAAGTTATTTTTAAATTAAAATAAAACAGTTACAAACCTGTCCAGTGATTCATTTTTTTATAAAGGTTTAAATTATCTCTTGGAAAAGTCGTGCAGCGCGTGGGCGTTTCGTTGTTAAAAGCTATTATGTGAACTTTTTTACTATCATTCCTACACTTATAAAACACGATAATGACTTCATATATGACAATTTTAATTTCGAGTAAACAATAATTTCAGAGACGACCAAGCCCTGAGGCAAAAAGGTTTAACGCTTAGAGTAAATATACTTTACTTTATTTAATACTTTATTGAACACCACAAAGAGAAAAATACAAAACATGTATACAGCCTAAATAAAAGTAGCATACAATTATGGCGACCTTATCGCTACTATTGCGATCTCTTCCAGGCAGCCAACGGTGTAAGTAATAACTGATAGGATATGAGGTAGGTGGTGCTGTAATAATATAATATAATTAAAACAAATTAATAAATAAATGTAAATATAAAATACACACATTATATATCAATTAAATTATATTATCAATACATATAAAATTACAAGTATATAATATAATATCCTGGGACATTATTCACACACGGCCATCTGATCCCAAACTAAGAAGAGCTTGTACTATGGAAACCAAACAACTGATAAATTACGTATACTACTTTTCTTTTGTAAATACATACTTATATAGATAATTACACCCAGACTCAGGACAAACAGACATTTTCATGCACACAAATGTCTATCCTGGGTGGGAATCGAACTTACAACCTTCGGCGTGAAAGGCAAGTATCTATTAACCACGCCAACCGGCTCGTCTAATATAAATACAATATAAATACATACTATATACAGTAACAACGAATAAAACAATGAGTCCTCAAACGTAACAAGAAAGGAAAAAAAAATGAAAATTACAAAAAATACTAAAATAAAAGAAATTATTGGTGATAAGGCATTTGAGACAAAAAGTGGTCTAATGATAATGATCTGAATATACTACAGTAGTACTACGGTAATATTTTTCTCTAAAGTTTTATGTACATCAGTTTTTAGAAATGATGAGCTGAGAAAATAACTTACCTAATCAAAAAAGAAACGCGTACATAACTAACAAGATTACGTAAATATAAATCATTTATTTCGTGTCATAAAAAGTATTGTACTTCTGATGTATTAACTTATTTTTTGTTGTTATTTCATGCTCTGATTAATATAAAAAAGAAATCACAATATTTTCACTGTTTTATTCCTAGGTAAGGTAACAATTCAGGTTTGTTTTATGTAATACTTAATTGGCTGTTCTATTTTTACCATTGAATTATTTTTAAATATATTTTATGTGTATATATAGTGGATTGCGTTTTATAAAGCTTTTGTTTAAATATGTATCTTGTATTATATCTAAAAGTAATTATCAAAGTCACAAGGTGTACTATTAATTTTAAATGACTGAAAACAGTAATAGTTACTATAATTTATTTAATATTTTTAAAAGATAGATTTATTCTGTCGTGGATTTTTCTCTACATGTTTTGAAAATCTACAAAACTTACTACCTTCATAAGTTGATTCTAAAAAAATACGCCATTAAAAAAACTAAATTATACTAAATTAGACTTTTAGCTTATGTCGTTTCAAAATTAATAACTGAAATAGGAATTATGAAGCTTTATCATAATTGGTTCAGTGGACTTTATAACATTAGTATGATGTGAATATGGATACCGAGGTTATAGTTTGTAATTAATAATTATATTTTCATATGTTAAAATTGAAGGTCAAAACTAACACATGATGTTAGAGTGGATTGACGTTTTAATAAATTGAGAATTCAAATCTGTTTGCGTGTGTGGAGGCAGGGGTGCGCGTCACGCGAGTGCTCCCGACAGTCCACTACATATTCATAACCGTCATACTGTTTAATATAATATTTATAGAAAACGAATATAGTCTACGAATATACAAAAACTGAAATAATAGTTCATTTTTATGATTTTCGATATATATACATATATCATGTATCATCGAAACTAATAAAATCGTTATATTTTCATGATAGGCTTAAAGTCAATACGTATTCAATTTACAAGAATACATTCATTCGTTCATTCGTTAAAAGCTTAACATATCCATTGAAACTCATGATATTGTTATAGAATAAAACAATACAAGGAATCTTCTACTGACATAAAAAGAAAATGTTAGGTGTTATATTTTATTATAATATTATAGATAAGCTACTACTTTCTGAAATATGAATATTTCTATATGTACATATTTTTATTTATTTACAATTCATTCTATGGATGTTATAAAGCTTTACTAATGTAAGGGAATTAATTATGAGGTACATATATAAAATATAAAGCGAAAGGGGAGCCCAACGACATGGAGAGCCCCATGAGTCACTCTGAAGCGTCCAGACGGCGCCATTTAGCAAGCCACACACTGTCTTACCCAACCCCTTCATTTAAAAGTCCTTTTACTACAAAGATAGGCTAGTCTTAATAACCTGGCAGTTCATTTTATCAACTGAAATTCTTATTAATTTTTTTTAGTAAATCAGCAAAATAAAAATATTCCTTATTAAAGAAGCCTCTTCTTAGCACTTTTGAAACGTCATGTTACATAATTAAATTAAAGAAAGAAAAGATTCCACCGAAAAGAACAATCAATAAACTGAGTAGTTACCTTTTTCCATCAATTGAATTACAAATATACGTTAATTAAGATAAATGAAATTATTATTTATTTTGCATGAAATTAAACGAATACTAACTCCATGATACTTTATAATCTATGTGGTCTTTAATTGAATAAGATTTATTTGGAAAATATTTTATAACATATAACTTACATTTATGGATATATCAAATTAAGGCTTCTTAATTTGATAATTCACTATTTATTTTATGTAAGCATTACACGACCCATTGCAGACTTATCGTAAAACTACTACCAGACTTAGTAATAAACACTGCATAGGGCAATAAGTCTAACGGCTAAATCGTTATTTGAATCCATGAAAGTCTAAGCTTTGTTTAGCATGCAAAGGGTTTTACGGCCGGACGCGTTGCGTAAATATCTTATGAAGTTCCCGTTTGGGTAGGCCGATAAAATTTGCCGTCCTGTGTTTTCTTTCATTATTGCAAATTGTAAAACGGTTGGTTAATGAGCGGCATATGTTATGTTTAATGTTAAATTATCGAAAAACCATGAGTATTTTTTATTAGTGGCAAGGAATTATGCATGCCTGGTTGGGTACTACCCGCACACCAGTTATTAGAAACGCCAGTTATTACGCGAGTCAGCCAAGGTAGTTACAGGCAAACTGAGATAAATAAAACCTTAAAAGTTTCAAAGCCCTAGTTCTGGACGTATTGGCTTTATAGTTTTTACATTGACAAATGACAATATACTCGAATTTACCCTTGTGCCCAACGCCCATTTTCTCGTGTGCCTTCCTAAAATAAACTATTAAAATAACTTTCTTACAAAAGATGAATGATTTTGGTAGCATTTCTATTCGTGCGCGCATAATTGATAAACTATGCGGAACGAAAATAAACGGAAAAGTAATCGTCGAATTCGTCGAATTAGAAGTTAATGTGAAACAAATAACGAAATACGTTTTCGCAATATTCTATTTCGGTGTTATTACAGTGTAGCTATCGATCCAGCGAAGTCTTCATCCGAGTAATGTTATTGATTGTCTGTATTCAGATACATCCGTTTGCGGTTAGACTCAAGGCATTAGGCACTCAACGCGTCTACCTTAAGCTGAATAGAATGATCCGTTGCATTCCAGCTATCGTGTTAGCGCTAGTCTTGTTTAATATTCAAAGCTGTGCTAGCAATTGTGTTCCTAAAAGCTTGTGTTGGATGTTGGTGCGCTTTTCTACTTCTACATTGGGATTATACTAAAAGTGTTTTCCCTGTTAATATAACAATAAAAATATTTCCACACAATGTATAGATATAACTGTGCGAGTTAAACGGACTACGGCCATTATTTCAAAGCGCTACGATGACTCGACTAAATACAAAATATAAATAAATGTGTTCCAATAAAGAAAATGAGAGAGATAGGATGGGTGGAGACATAGCGGTAGACGAACGCGTTCACGATCTTTTTATAGCTTAGGCGCCGCAGAAATAAAAGCGGTGCAGACGCACGATTATCGACATCTCGCCGCTAACCTTCTGTATTAAAATTTTAGTTTAACTTGAAGTATATAGAGTAAATTCTATTTTCAAACAAGGAATTTTTTATATTATCTTTGACGGTTTCCATAACGCGCTAGCATAACGTAATCAATTTATGGAGCAACAGAGTACAATGACCGAACGAAAGGGACTTTCTCCCTATTATATGCTGCGATCGTGAACAGGCGAAGAGTTATGCTAAGTAGGCACACAATCATTTGTAGATCATAATATGGGGCGAAATTAATATTAACTATGTCGGCTAATCTAGAGATTTTAATACACACACATGTTGTATTTAAAATAAATAATATAATCATCAACACTTACTATGAACCTGCTTGATGATAATAAAGGATACAAATATAAGACGCCCACGTAAGAAGTTTGTTCTGTTGTAACTCGTTTTACGTAAACTTGATGTGTAAAACGGGTTATATACAATATAACAAACATTTTTTAAGTTGAACATATTTTATGGATTTAATTTAGAATTAGTTTTTTGAAGATATTATAATTTTTGTCATGATAATTCAGTCATTATAATTGTATATATATGTTAATTAATAATTGTGTCTAAATATATAACATATATATTTGCCATCTACCGATTAGATAAGTGATAACCGTAGGTTCGATCCTGACCGCATAGGCGAATGTCGTTCCAAAAATCAGCACAAAATTACGTTTTGAAAATATATATATGATACCTGAAAATAAACATTGCCCTTATTCAAAACAAATAGAAACACTCTCCTAAGTTATTTAAACAGAATGAAATTGCATAAGCAATTTCTTTCTGTAAGTAAAAGAGCATTTATGTATGAAGACGGAGCGAATATTGTAATTTATTTATACTATATTCTTACGACTTCACGACAACGAATGATATTGTAAATAAAATTTATTTCATGACTTATAATAATAATATAGTATTTAAGATGCGTTAACTTCTCAACAATGTGTTAATAAAGTATTATGACGGTTTTATTATATTATATATCAATTATTGTCAATGTATGTATATATTCTGTTTGTTTATATATATCAAGTAATACGCAATTCTTTAAGATCAAAGTAGAATTTAAAATATTATATGATTAGTACTTGTTGTTTAAAGTCGTTCTAAATCGGCGTCTGGCATCGGTACGTGGGTGTCGGCGTCGAGGCGGTAAATTTTTGACGCCCTTGAACATAACTGCATAGCTATTCTTGTACCCACGTTTCAGGCGCTCATTTAACTAGATGCTTCGATTTGAGCGATATTATGCATTTCAGCGACCGATTTACGGCGTTATTGATACCAAGAAGTTGTTAAGCCGGTTGCGGTGGCGAAAATACTTCATCGTTTTTAGTAAATTTAAACATCCTATTATTATACTGTATTATTTTAATAGGGAATATAATGTACGCTTAATGCTGTATGCTATATTTGTATAGTAAATATAATAGGTATTAACCCTTCGCATTTAACGCATCTCGCTTTGCCGCATTTTAATTAGCCTCACAGGGGTCGACATAAAAACCATCCTAGATTTTTTTCCGTTACGTACTCATAGGATAATATCTGTTATGTACCCACTCGCAAGTTACATATTATAAATCAATTAATGTTGCGCCGTGCGTAGCATTCTTATGCAAATAATAACTAGAGAACTCGTGCCGTCATTACGCCATCATCAATAATGTTACTACGGAGCGCTATTTACAAATGTACCAATATTTACCGCTCAAACCAATCAAACTTAATTGGTATGTCAGCTTAGATTTTTGCATGCATGTTGTAAATATGTCAAATGAAACGTTTTAACCGAAATAAGAACAGTTAGGCACAATTAAATAACATAAATCTAAATTATAGAAAGATACATCAAAAGTACGGGCAACACGTCTGTGGAGATATGATTATTCGAAATTCAAACGTTTCCATCATAAAGTAGATTTATTTCCGTCCTACTAAGTTATATCGTACTTTATGTATCGATTTGAAAGTATTTTAAAATTTTATTTAATATGGCAAAGAGTAAATACAAGCTTTAAGAGTAACTGTCATTTGAATGACGTTTATAATATATGAGTTAACACAATATCAAATCCAGTAAAAACGTATTTTTATCTAAAGTTCGTTTACTCAGGGAATATTCTAGATCAAAGGGCTACGTCAAAATAGGATACAAATTAGGATGTCTCTGTATCCAAGCCTCACGAGAGTTAAGGATGGGATGAGTACGGTCGTGCCTAGGGGAGATAACTACGGGAAATAAACGTGAATGTATTTTAAATAAATGCAGCATATTTTATACTCTTCATGAACGTTTCAATGAGATGTGTAATCTGTGTGTATGTTATTGCGACATTAGGCATACTCATTAATCGCGTATTGCATAACACATGTCATCAGTCATGGAGAAAAATCTGTCGTATTTATTTCTATTAAAAGCAGTAAATTTTTAAATGATAAAATGTAATCTTCTAAATCCAACAGAGCCAATATCATTTCAAGTTTTATTATTTTTTTATGTTATTGCTACCTATAACATAAAAAACTGACGCGTAAATGGAACACCTGATGGAAACTGGTCACCACCACCCATAGACATTGACGAGGTAAGAAATAATAACCATTACTCAAATCGCAAATGCGCCACCAGCCTTGGGACCTGAGATGTTATGTCTCTTGTGCCTGTAGTTACACGGGCTCACTCACCCTTTAAACCGGAACGCAATAATACTAAGTGTTGCTGCTTAGCGGCAGAATATCTGATGAGTGGTTGGTACCCACCAAGACGGGCTTGCACAAAGCCTTACCATAGTGGTAGACTTAGACCCTTTGATTTTGTACTTAGTTTTCAGAGCAGCTTGGGAATTTAGTGTGAATTTAGAGTCCTAATTTACTATAGGTGAAATGCGTAAATATTAATGTAAGATTTAAAAAATAATAATGAGAAAAACTATATTGCATAAAATATTACTAAACGAAATGTAAAATATGAACTTAAAAAGCTTTTAGCAAACTTGAATTCGATATTACTGACTACTATTCTGTGCTTGCCATCGCCATCGCCAACTTTATATAATATAAACAAAGGTAAAATATTTTTCGACAAAATAACTATCCATCGTTACTATTGTTTTATTTTAAAACTACTGGCAAATTGAGGCCGACATTTATCCCATCCCATCTGTTTTATCTGGCTTATGCTTATAAAATGTGTCAGCTGTTGTTTTTATGTTTGTAGTGCAATGTCAGATGGAGTTACATACACGGAAAGGTCAGTAGAGTTCAGTGGTCCCCCGATAGTACAAAATGCAGGTGCCAACGGCAGCTGCTTTCAGCTCGCGCCTCTAATTAGAAATACGATTAAAATATCGCTCCACTAGGCAACATCACCTCAAGAACCTTAAGGAAATCTCATTAGCTTTAATTCCTCGAACTTCATTTAGTTATTTTTAATTAAGACGCCTGAAAAATCGGTCTTTAGTAATTAATTAATATATTTTCTATATAAATGTATAAAATTATATTCCAATTTAATGACTTCGCAGCTATCTAAGAATTTCATAGAAATCTAGTACGATTTATACATCATAATCATTATCATGATTTGTTTGGCCCTATTCCATATATTTGGGGTCGGCGCAGTGTGTTTTATAACTAAAAGGATTTGGCAAGCTTTTACGCCTGCCTGACGCTAAACTATCCTTGGGAATGATTTTGCTGGTAATTTGGTTTCCTGCCACAATACACGCTGCTGAGATGCAAAGTACTGATGGTATTATGTATGTGGATTTGTTATATAATGCCATTTATAACTAACCTAACCTAAATAAAACGTTTTAATAATGTTAAATCCTGAAAGTTATATATTTCTATTTTCCAGATTCAAGTTAATAAACGGAGTTGATATATTGGTACAGCAACGATGTGATCAACTAAATTAACATTAGTGTGCATCATTGTTATGAGTTATAAAGGGGTCTTTCCTTAAATGTTCTTTCAAAATACTAAACAAATTAATCTTTGCATCTAGTTACAAATCCTCAATGTTGCTCATTTGTTTTATTTTATATTTTGTTTGGATTCGGAAAAAGCTTTTACGTAAACAAAAAACTGTTTGTTCTTTCTCTTATCTGTATTTCCGTCGATAAGTTAATTTGTAATCCGTAAATTAAAACAAGTTTAACAATTTTGTATTACATTTTTGTAAGATTATTTACATCTTCTTAGATATTTGGAAAAACCTTACTCGGTACAGTGACTCAAATTATTTAAAGAAAATTAATTCTTTTTATTGATCATTATTTAAATATTTATATTATTTTAGTTGACGATAATAATGGTGATGATGATAGTTGATAGCTGCTTTAGTCTAGTTATGCTTAAAATTCAGAAACCAAGATATAAGACGTTTTATGACGGTGATTGTTGTATTAGATATGAACACTTTTTATTTCAAAAACATTTTATTTTGTTCTCTTTCGCAGACAAATGGATGGTTTGGTTCTTGGAACATAACAATGAGAATGCTAATGCCGACATTTGGGTGCGACCTCCAGCCACTCTTGATTTCTCATTTGGAACCGAAGTGGCTGTGACACGATATGATTTCGCAATTTCTAATCTACGTTTCGATGTTAATAGAATCAATTATTCATGATAAGCAAAATGGACTAAAAATTTTATAAATGAGAATAATATTTATAAATGTAAAATTCTTAAGTTTTTGGCCTTCTTTAAAGGACAGGATTTAGAGGTTCTTCCACCACGTTGCTTTATTGCAGGTTGGTCGGTGGGATTGTAATTGTTCGATTACTTTATCTGACACACAAAGATTTCCTTTCGATATTTTTTTTTCTTAAAGTCCGAGCATGATAAAAATTATAAGCATAAGTAGAACATAGTGGTGCTTAACAGAATATAAACCCGTGACCTTTGACCCAACATATTTTTGATGATTGGAAATTAAATTTAGATTTAAAGTTATATCTCTAAATAGTATGTTTATAAAAATTATAATTTAATATTTAACTTATTTATTTATTCTGAACCATCGCCGCCAACTTGTCTATAATAAATAGGTTCAACAGTCAACTGATAAATATTTTCCTTATTATGATCTATGAATGCAATACTTTAGCGGCTGATGTCAGCTGCTAGCCTTGAAGCATTCTACTTCAATCTTATACAGAGGCGGCTTAAAACATAAAAGCCTTCTATTGAATTAAATACTTGAGATTGGAAATACATCAATCAATTCAAATGAAGAGCTGTACAAGAGATTCGAATTGCATTAATTAGACAAATTGTTTCTACGAGTATTATTCTTTGTATCTATCTTAATAATTAAAAAAAGTGATATGCATCATTATAAAAAATATTTTTACTATGGCAGAATAAACAAAAACATTTATAAATATAACCACAATTCAACAAAAAAAAATATCGTGAGAACACGTCGGCATGTCAACTGAAATTTAAAGACATTATTACGTTCTGAATAGACTCATTAGGGAAGGAGTTGCCCTGGAAATACACATTAAAGGCCATTTTTTATATAAAAAAGCTAAAGACCGTTGTCGAAATGTTTCGTTATTTAAATGCCAAAATTAACCTTAAAATCTTAACTAATAAAATTATAAATATTATGTAAACACAAGTTTTAATATGGTCGCGTCTAGGGAAAATTTATCAACGAGATACCTTTCATAAGAACAAGTCAAATAAACTCGGATTAGTCTCGACACTACTTCTCTTGACAGATTGTTGAACAAACAGCTTTCATCCTCTTAGCTCATTATTACTCTTAAATCTTTTATCTCGAGCATGAGAACAGTTCTGAGTATTGTTTTCGACAAACACTTAGCAGTCCGGTGTACTCGCTAATCCGATTCATCATTCGTCAGGTGTAGGTGAATTAATAAAGCCTTGTATAGTAAAAAAGAACAGAAAATGCTCTTTTCTTAAATCCCTTTTTAACTGCGATTGTAAGGTTTTTCATTTACTATTTTGCCAGATTTTTGTACAGAGTGCACCTTTAATAGTCACGATTTAACAAGACCCGTATGTAAGATAATGTATAAAAAGATAACATATGTACTTAGCAAACGTTTAAACTGTACAAGACTTGAATAATTCCGAAATCGTTACTTTCTTTAATGCTTAAGATTTTATTGTATAAATATGCAGTTTCGTTTTACGGGTTTGTAAATAGAATTCTAGCTTAGAGAAGAAGTATAGACTGAATGTCCAAACTCAGATTTGTATGAATTCATTAAATGTTCAGTAAGTTCCTTTACGATGTTTCCATTAACCACCAATAACAAGATGTTTATTGGCATTTTTAAACACATAAATCATCGAAGTACTCAGTGTTCTTTGCCAATGCCAAGCTAACTAACCGTTGGACTAGTGCATCATAACATTCATGACACATTTCAAATATCACTTTTATTATATAACTCATTTTTTATTATTATGTAGCTATCCACGTTTATTTAGCACGTGAAAAGTTGTAAGGATAGGATTAATGATTTATTTGGAATAATGATTTTTCAAAATAGAAATAATAAAAATATGTTTTCATTACTTAGTAAAAATACTTTAAGGAAATGAATTATGCTTATCATGTCTTTTTCTCTTTCTTTAAGTTAAATAAATGTAGGCTGTTAGTAATATTTTTTTAGCCGTTACAGAAATGTACCAAACATTGCCGTAATGTCTAAAAAAATTATTAAAATTTTTCGTAAAAAATGGATATAATTTTCAATAGTTTAACCAACAATTGTCGGAAAAAATCCGGAACGAACTTACCTTTTTATTCTCGTAACATTACCATGACAGCCGCAGAAAAAGAGGTTATTCTTGTATTATGGTAGATTTCCATAGAAATAGTTGGCAAATCTGTGTTAGGAACTTTTTAGAAAGACATTAACAATACAAAAAAACAATTTTTGATTAAACGCAGATTTGTACAAATGAAATTGTTTTTCATAAGATAATAAAATTAAGAAGAATAATAGGAGAGTTACGAGTTCGTTAAGCACTACAACGCCTACTCAGGCAAGTCTAATACAGTTCAAATGATTATATTGACGTTGTCTCGCGTGGGTGAGTTGTGTCCCGGCACAGTGGGCATGAATGAGCAGGTGCCACCTCCGCCGCCCACAACACAATTATTCATTTACCGATGTTTATCACCTAGTTTTGTATGTTACCGTAACGACTAAAAGCATTATTTCAATGTTAGTCTCTCGTATGGTAGTCAAATATATTGTGTAAACATTTGACACGGTATTTATTATGTACTTATTTCGAAATCTAAATACACTATTGGACACCAGTACACAAGAATAAAGAGTACAGAAGGCAGTCTTATTGCTATTAAAAGAAAAAAATAAAATAAAACAGTTGCTATCCTATTTAATACCACACGTAAGAAAGAGATAAGAAACATTTCGTATCATTCGAATTGGTTTAGTTTAGAGAAGTGTACAAAAAAATAAATATCTAACTATGTTTTGTATTAAAATATATGTTTATATAAAGGTAGGTGTAGACTTGTGACAGAACAATGAACCGCTCAAATATATCTTCTTCGTTTCACGAAACGAATTTCGACCACCATGCTTGATGTATTGTTACAACAAAGCAACGAACAAACATATTAGTGAAACATTAAATGATATTAAGTTTATCATTAATTTCAGACCTCAAAACTTGTTCATGTGACACCATATTCTATTTTAACTTTTTTTTCAATAGTAAAAGAGTAAACGTAAGAGAAAGATATGTTACAGCTAAACGCTCACTTGCTGTAAGCATTCGCAGAATCGTTACATTAGATTGAAATGCTATAGTCTATACTTACCTAAAGACGACTGATATAATTATAAAACTTAAATGTTAGAGCAAGAAAACGCATATTGCATCTAGTTGCAATTGTAAAAGAAATAAAACAAAAGTTTCAACGTGAGAACTGTTTTACGTTCACCTGACACACTCGCGACATTTTTATCAGTTTGCTCATAACCAGATCGTTTATATTGCAACAGTGCGAGTAGGTACTTACATAACACTAACAACTTAAGTTTAAACATGAAAGTAATTGTGAAATTTATATTGACTCCTTAAAAATTTAATTTAAAAATTTTAATTATTACACAGACACACATACACAGACAAATATCACGTTTTTCGAATTTGTAAAAAAACAGATACTCATATAAAGTTATTTATTGAATACAAGCTGCTTGGTACGACTATGCTAGGGGAGTGTATTTGTTTTTTTGATTTTCTACTTGTAATAAGCGTGGACACTAATAGAAAGTTATACAAAACAAATGTCTCGTTTTTGCTTAATCAAATTTTTGAACTGACTTATGTAAAATTTTGTTGACTAAAATGGTGTAGGAGGTTTCAAATTGTACTTTAAGGTTCTTTTATTTTGGATAAACAAGAAAATTTATATTATCATTAAGTAACTAAAAAAACAAAAGCATTTGTTACTTTCAGTAGTAGGTGCTTGACTTTCTTAGGTGATCTGGCCATCTACGCAAGATATATTATTGATTTGGCGAGCCGGTTGGCGTGGTTGGTAGATACTCGCCTTTCACGCCGAAGGTTGTGGGTTTGTTTCCCACCCAGGACAGACATTTGTGTGTATGAACATATCTGTTTGTCCTGAGTCTGGGTGGAATTATCTATATATATATTTACAAAAAGAAAAGTAGTATATTTAGTACATCAGTTGTCTGGTTTCCATAGTACAAGCTCTGTTTAATTTGGGATCAGATGGCCGCGTGTGAATAATGTCTTAGCATATTATTATTATTATAAGCCATAGATGCATTTTCGATCTCACTTTCATAGTCCGATAGAACAAGGAGATGGCACGACCGGGCGATCAGGCGCAGTGCCAAAGGCTTTACGTGCTTTTTGAGGGAGGCTGGAAACTGTCAACTTGCTAACTAATGCTGTTACTGTGAATTTCTCAACAGAATAACCCAATAACTTTATTGTCCAATCCGGGTTTCGAACCCAACACCGTGGGATCTGGAACCGAAAATAGTAGCCACTTGGCTAAAGAGGTTCACTACCTTAATTAGTATACATATACTGATATATTATACTAATTATTAGATTAATCATAATCAAAACATTAATAAACAATACTACTACGACGAAATACTAAGTTCTCTTGGATTATATCTCCTTAAAATCCAGGTTGGTTATTTGAGTGTGCATTCATAATTTATCCTTTGAATATTGTATAAGCAAACTAACGACAAATCGTGCATCGAATGACTTCAAAAAGGTTTTAAAGTAAAGATTAATTAAATGGATTTATATCGGTACAAAAATTTTAATTGCAAACGTTTAAATACTACTTATTCATGAATATTTCTATTAGTGTATTATTAAATATATCTACGTTTATAAAATAAGGATTTAATATTTATCGAAAAAATATTACATTTTTTTTAGGTGGACAAGTATATGGACCACCTGATGGTAAGTGGTCACCAACGCCCTTAGACATTGGCATTGTAAGAAATGTCAACCATCGCTTACATATCCTACGCACCACCAACCTTGAGAACTAAGATTTTATGTCCCTTGTGCCTGTAATTACACTGGCTCACTCACCCTTCAAACCGGAACACAACAATACCAAGTACTGCTGTTTTGCGGTAGAATATCTGATGAGTGGGTGGTAACTACCCAGACGAGCTTGCACAAAGCTTTACCACCAGTAAAACATTGGCTTAACAAATAAGATATAAGGTAAAACTTTAAGGTAATAATTTTCATTTTATAAAATCTTTTAAATTTCATAAAAACTGATAACTCTAAAAACGAATCACCGATTAAAAGCAAAACGAATTTCTATCGCAATATTGTTTTTATGACTTCTGCATCAAATGTTAATAGCAATATCATTATCAACAGTAACATTTATGCTTAATAGTTTTTATATTATATTGAAAATTAAACACAATTACAAAATATTATAAAAATAAAATCCCAGAGTTTATTTCGCCTGTCAGTGAGTATCTACATAGGGATTCTTACCAATTGATTTTGAGGATTCTACATCAATGAATTTAAATGTTGCCATTACTATTATTAATTGTTTTTTTAAAGGTGAAAACAAAAATCTTGAAATGTGCGGTCGGTACTCACTTGACCGGGTTTTCTGTGCGTTGTATAAAAATATTAAGTTGTATATCATTTCAAGCAACTGTCGTTTTCGTTTCATCGCACGCCGTAATCGCTAATTGAATTTCACGGTTCTTGATGTTAAAGAAAAAAGTTGCAAGTTGTGTCGAATGAACCGAGTCTGGGTCAGATAACGCTTACGTAATTTAATATTTTTTATTTAACGGTCAATGGTGTTTTTTATTGTTTTACCACAAGATTGCATTTTGACCTTCCCTTTTGACTTTAAAAGTTAATATTTTAAATAAAAATTACAATTTTGTATAAAAAGGTCTCCATTTAACCTTCAAGTAAATAATACCTGACCATTTTTTCGTATCATTAAACGAAATAAACATATATAAGAAATGTGCTTTTATTTATACGATATCCCAAATTTCTGACAACGATACATTGAATCACTGGTGCTTTGAGGATTACAACTGTAATTGTTGTAACAAATAACTATTAGTTTTGACAATTAATAAATTTAAATCTCACGGTGAAAAAACTTTGATTAATAAGGCATATTAAGCGATTAAAAACATATATATGTGACAAAAAAAAACGTGGAATTAGTATTCGTTGATTTCATGCAGGATGGATACTAATTCAATTGTATCCTATGTATTTTAATTGTTAGAAAACGGAAACTACTTAGTTGTAGTAACTTTAAATTTAAATCAAATAAATGATTATTTAAAGTAATCAAAAGAGCCTACTTGCATAAATCACATTTTGGTTTTAATTTATATTACTCAAAGGAATTTCGCTTTGCTATTATTATTATTTTTTCATCTAGGAAAATGTTTTTGTTCGTTAATAGAACAAGGATTTGTACACAGAAATATTAATAAATATAAGAGCAATTAACATTTATCATAGTGAGCTGGCCATGACGAAAATAATTCAAAAGAACGAATGATAGTCGTTAGCTAGACAAATGAGCTTATCATAAAAATAGTCAATGCTATAAATAGAAAAAAATAATTTTAACTATCCCCAGCTTGAGTCGTTCAAAGTAAAATAATAAACATACCCGTCCATACTCAACTTATTATTACTATACTAATATTGTAAAGAAATCTTGTTTGTTTGTTCCATATTTATGCAAATACTGCTGCATTCGCATTTCTAAATTACTAAAAGCTAAATAGATTATGTTTCACTATGTATTGAATGCATAAATTATGTCCACAATTAAGTGTTTCACTCAAAAAATTGTCCTTAACGAATGATATAACTATTATTTAAGAAATATGCGTAATGTTTGGTGCCAAATAACAAGTGATAAATATTTCTTATAAGTGGGAACTGGCAGAATACTGGGAATAAGATCATTTAACACAAAATTCGCGTGATTGATTAAATGATATTTGTTTGTTTAAGATAAATAACGCCGCAAAATTACACAATTTTATCATGCAAAGTCGGTTCGCTGGTAGTGTTATATATTTTTAGATACATTATTATTAGAGTGTGCAGTATCGCGTGACGGAAACGGCTCGCCGGCGGCAACGGCTCGGTGCCAGGCTCCGTTGGTGTCTCGACCGTCGTCGCTGTCATGTTACTGGTCACGCTACCACGACACACTTGTGAACGAACAGACATACAACAATGATACAATATTAATTAGTGACTATTATATTTCATTATCCAGCATGAGGCAGACGAACATCTTAACCTCAATGAAATCGTAAATGAAGTTTTTTGAGTTCTTCAGTAACGAACGTCACATAATACGAGAAAAAATGAGGTGCAATAAACGTTTAATGTAATGTAGAATATAATTTATTTAAGCACAAGGATACCTTCATTTAGGTTTAATATTTTTTGCAGTTTATTTAAACAGTGACTTCCTTAGCAGGAGGCGATGTAACAGTACAGACGAGATGCAGCTGCATTATACCCGCCGTAAATCGACGCCTGCGCATCCCGAGTCAACCCGGTTCGACCAATGGGAGAGCGTCTAACTCATACAGTATTATTTGCACCTGCCCGCAGAGGAAGTACGACTAAGGTGCGTTAGCCGCACCGCATCTCAAATTATAATAACAACTAAAAGCAAAATTTTAATCTTATGTGTTATTTTTTACGATACAAAAATTTGATCAAATCTTTCCAAATACAATTAGCTAATAAAAAAAATTAAAAATGAGAAAATCAAATATAAATGTAGTATATTTATGAGACAGATACACAGGTAATAAATTTAATTAATAAATATTGAATCCTCCAAGTACAGCACTTATGCAATGTAAGATGATATTCAATGTATTGTGCCAAATGCAGAACAATAGCTAGAATCCTAGCTAAACGGAGCTATCTAATTCTGTATTAAGATGCAAGCGTTTCGAATTTACTAGAAGGATTTACGTATCGGGTTGCGACGGTAGTAGATTAGTTGGCATAGTTAGCATAATATACAGCATTACTAATACTATGCACGTTACTATGGATAGCTGACAGATGAAACTATCAAATGTATGTTAAGCTGAAGTTCATGAGAGTCATGAGAATATCAAAGGCATATGTTAAATAATAGGTGAATATCCAATTCAATTTCAGCAGTAAGTAACATGGGGGAAATAAGAGCTTTGGTACACAAGTTTTACATTATATATTATCAGTTTCATTCCGTAAACGCCTTACGGAGGTATGGAAGATGTTTAAGAGCTCATACCACCATTTTTAATGTATCAGTCCGATTTCATCAAATATATTTGCCTTGATATCCTATATATAGAGAAAATCATAAAGTATATAAAATCACAACAACACATATCAGACCTAGGGGCGTGTAACAGTAATGATTAACGCGGATGCAACAATATTATAATGAAATAATATTTTAATCATTTATCAATAATAATAAGAATTCAGGATAAATATTCTATTTATACATACATACTTTAATGTTCGTTTATATAACGTGAATCTTTAACGTCATTTGTACATTTTATGCGATATTTGCTTAATACATTGTTCATTTTTACGCTTAATACCTACGTTACGTTTTCATACTTTTGATGTTTAAATATTAATAAACATGTTGGTGTTTACATTCAAATGGAAAAATATGGTAAACAAGGTATGAATTGAAATAGGAAGTGCTAAGAAAGCGACCACAGTACTACCTACAAACGATTAAAATTCAAAGCCTGTAGGAATGTAATTACTTCTGCGTCTGGTCACAGTTCCAACGACTTTTATCGTAGTAATTACGCTTAATGTCAAATTTACATTTCAACTTGGGGAATCGAATCTGGACCATTATTCCTTCCAATCAAGTAATTATTATTTTTTCAGTGGTTTTAAGATGTTATTTAGGATCGTTTGAAATGTACAATACTTTTTTACAAACATACCCACCTATTGTGATTCTTTTAAGTGATTACATAGCTCTATAAAACGAAAAATTTTCTTCGTCCTAAAATTTATTATATGAATTTTCTATTAATTATGCTTCAAAATAAAGGAAAAATACCAATATCCCTTAAAATTTACTTTTTTTTATGATAACATAAAAAAAAGAAAAGTAAACTCACAAAAGTGCTTTTTTGTATGGATACACCATAAAATGACGCTAAAAATAAAGTAACAGTCATATAGCGTCTACAGATATCACTTATGTGATAAATAAAATAATTAACTGTTTTGTAGAAGACTTAAAGAGAAGATGAAGAAATCGTCACAGGAACGTTAAAGCGGGAATTTTGTTGAAGCACGAATCAAAAAACATTTAGCGAATTAAGAATTACTTACTAATACACAACAGTTGAAATAGTTAAAAAGAAGTAATTTCTAGAGAATAACAATGTAAAAAATAACCAAGAGCTATTTGGTAACATTTAAGAAGCTTCTAAAAATATGGGTTGCAGAATGTCTCTAAAAGTATATGCTGAACATGCAGCTTTAGATAAATTTAGATAAATTTTAAAATAACATGGAGCTAGTCTCCATTAATCTGCGATCAAATCACAATTTATGTTAATTATTATAATATTATCTATTACATATTTATCTAGAATGTCCTTAAATGTTTTTTTAATATTTTTTATAATAGGGATGATAATTTAAATTTATTAATTTTAGCTACTGTACTGTTTAATAAGTTTTTTAGAACTTTATAGCATAGTAGTATAAAACGACACTGAGAGTGAAAACAATCAAATATATGTCGTATCGAATATCACAGTGTAATTCGTATGTGTAGAAGACAAATTCTGTGAGATTTTCGGACAAAACGAATTATAATTAGCTTAGAGCTATTGTAAGCGTCTCATTTGACGCCGAACTGCGCAGGTGTCTGAGGCGCGCAATCAGCAGTAAAAAGAAACGATATTTACCGGCTTAACTTTCGCAAACGCTGCTTCCTTGTTTGAAATGTTTATCCTCTAAAAACAAATTTCATATTACATTTACCGTATAAATCGATTACGCAATCATAAATCTATGATCTTATGTAACTCAGTAAGCGTTTGCGTGTTTATTTATCTTCTATATTATCGCCAATCTTAAACAGATTTTGATGAAATATTAAATATTATATTATTTTACATTTAATATTAATCTAAAGCTTTATTGCGAAAACTTTACTGGTAGAGCTCATGCGTATATATAAGTGTCAAAATAGAGTGTCATCGTAAGCCGCTTTTCAACATATTACAAATTCAATAAGAAAAGAGTTCTTAAAGATTAGCACTACTGAAAACAAAGCAAGTAGGAAACGATGAGTGCTATGTGAAAAGCGGAATAAATTGAAAAATAACATAGCAAGGATATACACAAGACAACTGAAAAAGTACCTTAAACCAGTTAAATCTAAAACAAGAATAGTTGATTTTGCTAAATCAAAAAGTGTAATTATTTAAAAAAAAATAAAATTTAAAAGATAAACATTATACAAACGCATGAATCCTTAAAATTCAAAGAAAGAAAGAACTTAAAAGGAATTGTGACAACAAGTTTGCGTATTCATTAGTCTTGCATAAGTTCCAATATGGTATTATTTTTTCCTTATATGAGAAATATAAACAGCAGATGGCTAAATATTTTAAGCTTTATATTTTTGTACATAAAGTTGAAATTACAAAATCCTTTTATAGAATATTCTCCATCTAAAGCGCAGGTTGCAACGATGTAATATTCTACTGGTACGACGGTCTTGGCTGTTGCTATGTTTATCTTTGCCTGTTATAAACGAAGGCAAACACCGTCCATGTTTTATTTACGTTATTGATTTTCCTGCTAAAACAATCACTAAAAAAAACGAATGTTTGTGTATATTATGTTCTTAAATTATATTTAATATTAATATGTTTTTATAAGATTTATTTTACTGTTGAATATCTCATTGATTTTTATTTATAAAGGCTGTCTAACAGCAGTTAGGTCATGTAAAGCTTCTTATAAGTTTAATTACGATCACGTCTTTATTAGAATTGACTTAATTACATTCTCACACGATTTGAAATGTCGTGCTTATTAAAATAAATTAATCGTTTAAGAATTTAATCGACATCTGAATATTACCAATGACTTGTTCGAACAAGTACCTAAAACCGTCTCAAGTATCCAATAAAAATCCTAACAATTACATCTTCTATTAAAATAATAATAAATATGCAATTAAGTAAGTCATCGATATGGCATAATAACATGAAAGTTGTAATAAAGTAGTAGTATTAAGTAATAAACCTACTGTGTCTTATTTTCGTACGGTTTATGAGGTTTAGCAGTCAACAGCAGTCTTCCTCATTGCAGACTATCTTCATATCAACTAAGTTTGCAATTACACATCCCTCATCGCAGGCCCCGTCCTCAGATGTAATTGCTAGATATGTTAAATCATGGCCGTTGTACTGCGTGGAATTCATGACATGGGACTAATTGCTGTCAGAAGACCGCTTGGCGTCGCATGCGCAGGTGTACAGTTACGATGGGTAGCACATTCAATTCATACCCACGTTTCATATCCGCATAATTCATACATAGCTCTCGGTTAAGTTGTTTGCTTTATCATTAAACATTATTCATGGTATAATACAAATTTAATACTCGAAGACTACGATCAAGGTTTTATCGCAATTTTTTTATATCTTTATATAAGGATTAGGCAACTATTGCAGGGTGAAGGAATATAAATAGTCAGATAGAAATTTTGGAAAAAAATATCCTTTATAAAAAAACATATTAAATGTTAGAAATTTAAAAGTTGTTATATTGATTAATGTGCTTGTGACATTTGTCTATTTTATGTCGTTTTCAGAATATGCAAATTCTATGCAACAAGTTTCTTTATAACTATATCGCCAATAGAGCACCAGGGTCAACGGTTTCCGATCTGGTTTAATTTCCATAATTAGCTATATTTCATCAAAACAACACTGCACATATATCTAGCCTAGTGGTTATTTTAGTGCGATATGAGAATTTAACAGCACAATATAACTGTGTTACGTGATTATTATAAAAGTAAGCGGTATTTTGTAAATTATGTGCTATGTAGAGGTATATAAATAGGTACGCATTCATACACGCATGTAAAGATTTAATCTTGACGAGTCGACAGAATAGTGCACAATGGAACGGGTGTTTTCGTAACTTCTTTTTATCGTAATGTTATGAGATGACCTTTCCTGAATACAAGAGTAATTTGCTACTACACAACATCAACAAAAAATTAATTGCTTAAATTTAACATTTATAATTTATTTAATTCAGAAGGTTGCTTAAATTTGTCCGTCTGTAATCACGTATATGTCATATAATATAATTGATGTCCTTATAACCTATTTATATGTCGGCAGCCATTCTCAAGAAAGACCAGTCAACTGCCCAGAAAATATTATAATGCACAAGTGTACTCGTATGCCAAAGCACAGGTAAACTTTAAAAAAAATACGACGGGTTTTTATCGCAGAACCTTATCCTTAAGGTTCTGCGATTAAAACCCGTCGTATTTTTAAAGATAAATCGTATAATACGGATAAATCGCGAACGGCAATCGTTAATAGGTATTTAATGTAGAATATTTTGTCTATGATTTACTGTCAACATTTTACCAATATTGTCAATACGCACCCACTCATCTTTCTGTTGGATTGATTAGATATTGGACACTCATAAATAAATCATGTATATTATCATACAAGTGAATAAATTTAATAACAATAAGCAACAACCTAACAACAATTTCTAATAATCTGTATATTGATTTGGTGTCTATTTAACGTTTATTTACCTTGTGGGTGTAAAACCAGTAATACGTTTTTAAACATTACATTCAATATATAAATATTGTATTAAATTCAAATGTAAATTGCGGAATGTACATTGCAAACGATACAAGATAGTACTTTATTATTTAATAAGTTTTTCGTTTATCTACATTGACTCGATCGCATTGTCCCTGTCAACAGAATTATAATCATACAAACTAAACATATTTTGAATTGCTTCATTTGTTCGCATTTCAACTTTTTAAATGCAATAGAAACTAGCGCGGAAAACTCAATCGCAGTCATGTTGATTGATAGTAATAATTTATAACCCTATATATATATATACACAACGTACAATTTATAATCTTTATTTTTTTAAATTGTATCGTATTTGTATTGTATCGTAATTGTATTGTATCTTTTTAAATTGTATCGTACAATTTTTTAATCTTTTTTTTATTTCACATATTAATATTAATTGTAGCAATAAAAGCGATATTGATATCCGCAAAAATATTTTAAACAAGACCTCTAAGAGAGCCTTGGGCCCTAAAGATAAAAAATTACTCAAGTATTATTGCCGCTGAGTAGGTTTTCGAAAAACTTAAAACCGATTAACTTTTAAAATGTCGTACTTACGAAAACATGTTGGTAAATTATTATTTAGAGTTAATAAGACTTAAATTAAGTAATTAGAATATTATCAGTAGATCATATTATATTAGGGAAATTTAATGTTACCAGCTCTAAATCTTATGTACATATTATTATTGTACATAATATGTATATATGTATAAACAAGTCGTACTGTTTCTAAACGTGTTTTTTAAATTTACAAGTGTTTTGCATTACCAGTTTCGAACAAATTGCGAGCGCCGAGCATGATACCTACGCGACTCGGCTATTAGCTTAACTAAACGTCGACCTGAAAGGGCCATTTTGTTTTCTACAATTTAAAACTCTCCGATCCCTTGTCTCTACAAAAATGGTATAACTTTAAATTAACTCATAGTACTAATGTATAGTGTTTTAGAAAATTTGTAACCCTGTTACAACTATTTTTGACTATTAAGTGTTAAAAAAACTCAACTACTGCAAGTACTGTTTATCACTATTAAGTAAAATTATTCACAACTATTTCGAAATAGAAAAACAAGGCTTAGATCAAAAGCGATGTATGAGTTATAATATAATCTATATTGCCAGACTTATTTAGATCACGACGTGGCAAGGGTAAGCGGTAATTAATCGTAGTTCAGCTTGGCATCGTTCTTTACCATTAGATGGTATTACACAACGAAGAGTAATTAAATGTTGCCACGTAATTCGTATACGCACGCTAGGTAACGCTCGGAGCACGCAATGAATTGCGTGAACACAAACCCGATATCATTTTCACGGAGCAACGTTCTGAAGGCATTTGATACTTCGTAAATACAAGCGATATTTATTACTTTCGCTCATTTTATTTAACTGAATTTGTAGGACTTGTGGCTATCTTATAAGGCTGCTATTTCCGAATTCCTGAGTTCAAGCATCGGGTCAGGCCATAAAAGACTTTTTCAGTTTTTTTAAATAAATTATTAGTAGCGCCGAGAGTTTAGACATTGGCAGTTTTTAGACTCCCGTGCTTAGGAAAGTACCTCACGCCGTTAACACTAATACTGATCTCTCTCCGGATGTAACTGATAGCTGTCCCGTTAGATAATGAGAGTGAGACTATTGTGACCGAATCGTACAGAAGAAAAATCAGCTCCATAATTATTTATTTTAATGTATCTTTTGATTCCACCAACCCGCATTGGAGCAGCGTGGTGGAATAAGCTCCAAACCTTCTCCTCAAAAAGAGGAGAGGAGGCCTTTAGCCCAGCAGTGGGACATTCACAGGCTGTTACGGAATGTATCTTTTGATTACTTTTTGATGTAGTGGTCAACAGACTGCTGTGATACTGGCAGTATCTTTGCCCATGGCTATGACAAATGTACGGCATTACTGATATTCGTCGGATGTTTGTGCCTGCCGTTTAATTTGAATCGTTCATTATGGTGTTTGTTAAGAGCAAGGTACCCGGTAATCATTATCTCTTTTAAACATACAAATACGAGTCATTAATGTATACAATTCTCTTAATTGATGTACCGGCCACCCATTGAGATGAGTAGAAATTTCTAAAACAGGTTAGTATTACATGTACTTTTTTTAAACTAGAACATTTTAAAGTTAAGAATATTAACATCCAAATATATTCAGAACTTGACTTAAATTATTTTCTAATTTCGAAAATTCCTAAAACAGGTTAGTATTACATGTACTTTTTTTAAACTAGAACATTTTAAAGTTAAGAATATTAACATCCAAATATATTCAGAACTTGACTTAAATTATTTTCTAATTTCGAAGCAGTTTAGTTTAACTCAAGTTGGAAATTTATACTTTAAAATGTAAAAAATATATCCCAACAAAAACTCAGTTCTATGTATGAATGTTCTTATGTATAAATTAGAAGCAAGATATATATATATTTCATATAATAGATTGGAAATATTTAAAACAGTGACCATAGTTGGTTTCGTTATAAAATAGGTACTGTTAAATATTCAAAATAACTACAGCAATTAAATATTTATTTAATAATTACACTTTGATTGTAGCTCAAACAACATTGGTACGAAAAGATCTGACCTCAGGCTTATACAATTATGTTATTCAAATAAAAACCTTGAAGTTATTATTCTCACTGTTGATTATTCATAATGACAGTCGAAACTTTAATAACTTACAAAAAGTTTTGATACTAAGAGATCTGACGTTTTAACAAGTTTGTGTATTGAAGGTTACAGTACAAGTTACATTCGAATTTAGGATGATTACCAACAAAAGTATTTTCAATAACATTACGAGTTTCATAATACAAGCCATTATGATAATACGATATCTATATTAGGACGTGTTTCTTTGTATAAGTTTCTTCCCGTTATTCCCATTATGGTATCAATAGTTCGCTCTAAGACTAAAGCCGGTGTTTACTTTCTCCACGTAGCATGTAAATGGGCTTCGTTGTTGCTCTGGTACACAATCAGGGTCGAATTGAGTTCAATGATATTGCTTTTCTCATTTCATAAAGCAAAACAACAGATAGATGTATCACAGACACTTTAATATGAATACTTTTCAATTGTTATAAATGTTTTTAAAATTTGTAAAACGCTTATTGCTTAAAAAGACATTTTAGAGGCAATTTTTTATAAATATGTTTTAGATGAATATTAATATACTTCTGTCCATACGTGATAAAACTACTTGAACGCACCTAATTTGAGTTAGAGAATCGCGCGAGGTTTTTTAAATAGTTTTTTGAATTTATTATTGATAATTTTGCCAGCAGGTAAAGGTCTTAAAAGCGTGGGCGGTATAAATCAGTTCCTGCCGCTATCTAAACAAGATATTTAGTTGTCTATATGCAAATATTTAATCTTCTTCATAAAATTAACATTAACGAATACAAAACAACATATTTATGTTAATACATTAGTATTCTGAATAATATACCACCAGTTGGAATGATAACTAGATTATGAAAAGTTTGACCTAAAAGTTGTACGGCTATGTGTTATAATTTAATTGTAACAATATTGTAATTTGCTCTACTTACATAGATCGCTATCTACGGTGACATAAATGACAATTTGGTATCTCATGTTTTTTGTCAACTTGTATGACAATAGATTGCAATAAAAACGCTCGCCTGACAGACAATGTGTCTCCGATGACACCTCGCCACATAGAACAATGGCTTCATTACGTGCAACAATAACAACCCACTTGCGGCCACTCGAGCCCTCGTCCTATGAGGGATATGATATTGAAAAACATATTTTAATTGAATTTCGTCGACCCTTCCTGCGCTATATATTGCGGCCCTATTTATTTGCACTCCATTTTGTTCTGTTGCGACATTTATACTGACACAACCGGTCTACGGAAGGCTGTGTAGCCTACCTATAAGTTATTACTGAGCTGATATATAAACAGCACGGAGCAGACACAATAAACATGAAGTTTTATTACTTGGCCGTGTTCCACGCACGGACGTTAAACCCGCGTATTTACAGGATAGTTTGTTGTGCCAGATAGGGTAGTTGCACTGAAGCAGGCGCTTGTCCGTATTTGTGAGAATCATATTCACGTTACGTATAAGTTCGAAATAGTTAAAATACTCTTTTAATGTATGTGTTCATTAGACATACACGTAAAGATCAGATTTGAAAGCAAGGTTAAGCTTACTCAATGGCGGCTGTAACATAACTCTTTTGATTATAACGAAAGTCTCGAGTCTTATGGAATAGATAACGAAAACATTTTGACCTCCAAACGCAGTCATATTATGTATGTACCTACTATGTTTATTATAACATATTAATTAAAAAACATAATAATTACTAGTCCTTGCGATATAAAATAATAATAAAAATCGAAATAAGCTGATACTATAGTTATACGCTTCTAATACTATAGTTTTTATTTGAGTTATAAAGTTATAACTACTAGTTCTGTCTCTTTCTGAACATCAGCATGCGGCGTGCACGTCCTGTCGCCCGCGCACCGCACCTCCCTGCCCGTGGCAGTCTTTCTTGACACGTGTATAACCGGTATTACTTTACCTGAAGGAATTGACTTAAGGCTTGTTTATATGTGTTGGATTTTGGTGTGTCTTCCTTTAACAAATTATTATTTTTACAACAAATACATTTATAGTATGTCGGTTAATATGTATTTACGCATCAAAACAAAGATTAGTAAGGACGTATATTTTTTAGGTACTCGTTTACAAATGAAAACGTTACGAGTTCATTTATTTAGATTTAGTTTTTTTTATTACATTGTCAAAAATGTTATTTACTCATTTATGAATTAGTTATTTTTTAATGGAAAAACTCAGAGATACGAAACAAGACAAGTAACTTATTATATAACTATAAAAAACATTTTTAGTACCATTTATTATAACAAGCATTTTGAATTGACCATAATAAAGTAGAGAAATTTATTCGACAGATTAAAATTTTAATATTTTTAATTCCATCCACTCTTTCTGAGCAAAGATTTAAATAAAAACCTTTTAAAATTTATATATAAACAGATTGCATGTGACTTAGAATAAATATGCATTTAGGTATTAACAAAACAAGTACTTCGTAACGCGTTCTAGAATTTAAGGTTTTAAATTTGTGTAAAAGAAAGTTCAAAATAGGTCAAGAGTTTCTTTTGCCTACGCTTCTTAGGCAACGTGAAACGGTTCTCAAAATCAATACCTAAACTTACAATAACTTATATCATCATATATGTAAGGATGATTTATTCACGTTATATCAAAATTTTTGAATCATATCACTTGTCTATGAGAACAGGTAAAACCACAATAATTATACATCTAGTTTCACAAAATTTGATAAAAGTGCTTTATGGTTAATACAAGGGCCTTTGGTTAATTAAGCAATCGTCTATCAACTCTTTAAACATTAAATAGAATTTAATAATTATCAGGTTATGCGAAAGTCATTAAACAATTACATTTAATAAGATTCTCGTTGCTAAATTTTGCAACACCTAATTATTTTACTCGAGTAGCAAATAACTAACAATGCATTTGCCTGCTAGTAAATTCAACGAACAACTGTGCACATCGAGATATACTAATTTTCGTTAATTTTAACTAACTTTTTCTTATTGCCTGAAGTGACATAAAGGCAAAGGGAAAATGCTTACAACATTCTTGCCACCATTCCAAGCGGCCATGGTGATTTGTACAATAGCTATTTTAATTTTTTATTTGTAGGCCCTAATGTATATAATCTCAATAAATATAATTTTACGTTAAAAAGTTGGCAAATTTTCTGTTATCTATTGAAACAGTCGGAAGAAAAGAACGAAAAGAGGTTCTCTTCGAGGAAAATTTATCGTGCGCCTGAGCGCAGGATAAAGTTTACATGTCCGAAGGCATGGGTGTGTAACACCCTAATAATTTTATCAGTCTAAACCATGAGAATGAGAAAGAGACAGTCGCATATGTTTGCTACAGATCCAATGAGGCAGTTAAATTACAAATACTCGTATAAGCTTCAAGATTAATCAGTATTGGTAGTTAGTATGGAAAGCATTACTCCGGTATCGAGTGCCAGTGGCTCACACTCAATGGTACGGATACTACGAATACTGGATAGTTTGTCTGATAGTTACAAATGGACGTCTGCCAACTCGAATAACAAATGCGACTGCGTTTCAACTGCGATAATAGTTAAATGCCAAAATAAACGATGCACTGAAATACGAAAGTATTGTTCAATTTCTATTATTTATATATGATGTGTTAGTATATGATTTACTTATCAAATTACATATTTGTATTATTTATGCTGTAGAATTAGATGTTTTTTTATTGATAATATATCATTTTATATTATCACCGTCTTGGTGATATTAGTCTTATATTTTGTATTTTTTTTATCAATTGGCAAATTGCCTTTCTAATGTAAAATGATCATTTCGATAGAGTCTGGACGTGACGTAAAGACAACTTCTTTCATCGTCAATGCACCCCAACCCCTCCAAAACGGCAGTTAAGATGTCCTTTGTTCTTGTAATTACACCGGCTGACTTACATTTTAACCGTACCTACCAATATAATAGTAACTCTAACCTTCCCAGTGGGTTTCCTCGAATACTTAGGTAGCCTTTTACTTTTCTACCGGTTAAACAAAATAATATCTAAGAAAACTTCGGTCATGCTGGATAAATATAATAAGCATTAAACGCAGCGGATACAATACATTAAATGTCAAAACAAATCGACCAACTTACTTAGACTAGTTACATTTAAAAGGCAGATAGAGAGCGGGAAAAATTAGACAAATCCATATTATGTATAATGAATGTCAATTTATGCATCGTATGCATTCCTAAACTACTCAGCCGATGGTGTTGAAATATTTTACAGACTGACACTTGCTTGAAGGTTTCTGGCCTACTATCGTCAACATAAAATAGATGGCGCACGCGCACGAGCAGAGCAAAGCACGGGAGAGGCCGCGGATGTGTTATATCAACACGATCCCGCAGCCTCTCCGATCCGCGTCGAGGACGTCCATCGCAGTGGTTTTAATGGGTAAGAATCCCACATAACCCAGTTCTCCCCCCCCCATGGGAGCTAGGTACCTTTCTGAAGGTATCCACTGCGTAAAAAAAAGGTAGCACACGCGCGGTTCTTTTACATAATTGTTTTAAAATCAATTTAAATTGGCATTGCAGTGAAGCTAATAGTAAATAATCCTTAAAACATAAGGTGTATTTATTTATAGCGTAAAAAATTACATTGCTTTTTTTGTACAATTTTTCAATCTATTTATTAATTAAATATGTCCTGTTAAATATTCTATTAACAGCAACGCTACTTAGTTCCAGTCACAGCTTTAATATCTTAGTCTCACGCTTGATTACATAATTAATTATGTGCCTTTTGATTCTACAAAGCTTTGCTTGTTATTGCTTCTCCAATCAATAAAAGTATTAAGTGCCATTTTTATATACAGCGAAAAGTTTATTAACAACTTAATTTGAACTAAAGACTTAAGTTAATATTTATTATAACTTTGAATACCTCTAAAACACAGGCTTAAGAATGATAGACTATCGTTATTATCTTTGTGTTCAATTAGTCGTATTTGTTTTATAAGATTTGTACGAACTATGTATAAAATTTACACATAAAAGTATATAAACGAACTATATATTCAGACAAGCACTCGTTCCATGTTTATGTGCTTTATGCTACAGCACTAGTCTCAATTTTATACAACGGTTGAGTTCGGATGAAACATCTTGTTTATGAACAACATCTGCATATTTACATAGTTATTATAAATTGACTCTGTTTGCCTTCTGTTTTGCAAGTGTGTCTTATTATTATGAGTTGAGCAGGTATTTTAGTCTCATTATATTGTATACTTTGTTACTGTAGTAAATTGTTATGAACAGCGGCTCGTTGTCGACGGGTCGACACTCTGACACAGTTTCTATTTAATTCAACAAGCAGTAATCGCAATGGACGCTAAATATAATTTACACATTGGCATTCTCCCCACGGCGCCGGCCCTCTGACGGCGAGTACGTCCTCACACGCATCCAAATAAGCGTGAGCCATCCATCCAGCCTACGGATGAGTATTTAATTTTATGTTCTGGATAGTAATTCGTTTTAAAACAATGGCGTCGAACGGAGCATATGAATACATATGCAAGGCTGTTTACCTCCTAACCTGTTGAGAATAGGTAAATGGTTTTAAAGGCAAGGTATGTGTTAATAATACTCATTCTATTATTAAATACGCGCTTATACGTGACCTGGTGCTGCTATTGTGATAACAATCTTAGTATACAGTGTTTAAACACGAATACGTTTTATGAAAAAGTTAAATTATCAATTATATTCGATGTAAGTACTCGTAAAGGTAATAATGCGCAGTGAGAAAATGCTTGCTTATTAAATAAAGTCTTAACACTAATTACACATCTCTACATAAATAAATTATTTTTTATCTATTTTATCACATTCTTATTCAAATTCAAAAGTAACAGTGACAGTAACAGCCTGGGAATGTCCCACTGCTGAGCTAAAGGCCTCCTCTCCCTTTTTGAGGAGAAGGTTTGGAGCTCGTTCCACCGCGCTGCTCCAATGCGGGTTGGTGGAATACACATGTGGCAGAATTTCAGTGAAATTAGACACATGCAGGTTTCCTCACGATGTTTTCCTTCGCCGTCAAGCACAAGATGAATTAAAACCACAAATTAAGCGCATGAAAATTTAGTGATGCTTGCCTGAGTTTGAACCCATGATCATCGGTTAAGATACACGCGTTCTTACCACTAGGCCATCTCGGCTTTTTTATTCATTATTAAAATTTATAAAACATAATGTGTTATTAATTAATATTGATTGCATATTAATGTTCGTGTTTGTTAAAATGGATTAGAAAATATAAAATTAATTTCTTACTTATATTTAGATTATTATATCTACATATATTAAATCAAAAATAACATCAAATAATTCTAGTTAATGTTAAAAAGTTTCAACACTAGACTTTAGAAGTTACGATTCGTAGTATCCATATAAATTAACTAGAAAGCAAAACAAACGTATCTAGATTGTAGAATACTTGAGGTTGTTCAAACTCGAGCCGAATTGGCAAGTTCGATGTCATGGTAATACAATGCCATAGATAATGAACCTTGTGGATGGAGTGCACTAATGTAAACAACGGGATAACCGCTAGCGGGCGCGCCGGCCGACCAGTTTAATGAAGAGATTTGGCACGACTGTACGAGCTTTAACGGTTTCTGTCTGCAGATATACTTTGATGCACAGCTACCACGGTTTAGTCTTCAGTAGCGCGTGTTATATTAATAGATTAATAAAACATACCAATACTACTCTTGATTTTAGAACACGTTCGCTTAATCTTTACGGCCCAAATTTAAATATCTTTACAAATAAATGTAATTGACTTGTCTATGGGAAATTGAATAAAAAAAATTGCCCCTTTAAAGTTATATAGCTATTTTCAAGTAACCAAAAAACCATTATTTTTATTTTGTCTGTCTGTCCGTCTATAATCATCAAACCAGGGTAAAAATACTAATGCAAATATTCGGATTATTATCGTGACTATTCCAAGTTATCGTTTAATTATAATTTACATGCATATTTATTCCACATATAATACAAATTTAACGTGAGTAAAACCGCAAGGAAAACCTAGTCTCTTGAAAACAAAGAAAAGCACCTCAAATTTGCTAAGTCTAGCCTAAATCAAATATGAGTATATTTTGATGAATACTCTGGATTCAATATAAGTCCTTGACTAATCCTTATTTTTAGTTTGGTAACGTTGATGAGCGTTTCCAATTTGATTCGATGCGCACATATTGAAACGTCAATCTTAATAGTGAAATACGATATGATTTATTTTCGTTCGTATCTAGCGGTACTACGTAGCGTATGCATATTTCGTAAAAAACCAAGGATACCGTTTTGTCATGCGGTCGACGGCGGCCGGTAGTCGTACCCACACGTACACATACATATGTATGTACACCAAGTACCCGTCCCATTGAGTAAAAATGAGTATATCATGAAAAATTACAACAGCTTGTAAATGTTTTTACTCAATGCTAGAGCTTAGAGCAAGCCCACCCGGGTAGCTACCACCGACCCATCACATAATATACCGTCAAATACCAATACTTAAGCAAGTGAAACTTCATGCACAAGGGACATAAAATCTTAGTTCCGAAGGTTGGTGGCGCATTGGCAACGTAAGGAATGGTTAATATTTCTTTACGCGCTAATTAATATGGGTAGTGGTGACCATTTACCATCAGGATGTCCATTTGCTTGTCCGCCTACCAAATTAAAAATAAAATCCACTTCTATACAAAGGCACTCCACTTCGGTACACTAGTGGCAGAATTTCCTCCAACACATGCAACCTGCATACTGTCATAATATGTGCATCTATCAATTTGCGCTGGATTAGCGTGGTGGAATCCCAAGCCTTCTCCACCCAGGAATAAGACATTTACAGCCTGTTATTTTGCTTATCTTGCAGTAATTATTCATCATCATCATCAATTATTGCTTAGATTAAATCTATTTTAAAAATAATATATATACACAGAGAAAACGTTTTTAAATACAAATTATCAATTTAACTTAGCAATTTACATACAAATTTCTTTAATTTACTGTAATTTAACAATTTAACGTCTCTATTTCTGTTATAAACCAGTTTTAGATTAATTAGCGAGATCATGTCTACTGATATTAATGTTATTTTTATGAATAATTCAAATGTATGTTACATTATTAAATAAGTTCAATCTTGGGACAGCCGTATGACGGTGACCCTTGTCGGTGTTCGCTATACATCGATAACGTCGTACTGAACGGTGTCTGTACCTCCAATTCTACGAGTACTTCATTTGCATACTCCACTCCGTTGCCGTGTAATGCCACCTTAACATGTCGCATTGACTACTGATGGGTATCAGAGGGATCGCTTGCGGTGATTACCGCTATTGAATACCGGTTGAATCTATAATATATCATGGTCTAAATTTTGAAGCAAGTGTCGTGCCATATGGATGATATCGAAATTCTGATATTTTTTTAGTCGTACCTTTTAGAAGATGTATCCGAGGAAATCATTAGCAGCCTCTATCGTCTGTATGTTCGCTGTCACAGAACAGACGAAAAAGAAAAGGTATTTAGAATTGTAACTGCTAGCTAGTTGAAATTTTAATAAAATCCTACATATATTATGAAAATTTTAACCATATAATTTTAACTATGACTCGTACTAGGGCAGTTTTATAAATATTTGTGATTAACGCTACGAGGTTAAAAGCCTCGTGTATCCAAAAATGATACACGAATATTTTGTATTAACGGAATGAATCTGGTGTTATTTATACGTAAATTTTACGAGTAAGTTGAAAAGAAAATGCGAAATCGGGAATATATTTTATTGTGTTTGAAGTTATATCTTGTATAATGATTGAAAATAAAATGTTCACGACATATGTCGTCACGATTTTACACAGAAAACATATTACAAATGTAAAAGTAAAGGACATGAAGACAATTAAAAAAACGACAAAAAAACTCAGAGAGCAATCTAGCTTACTTTTAATTGGATGAGACTTCTTTCTTTAAACGACATTTTGCTCCTACCTAGAGCTTTTTACTTTGAACTACACCTATATGAGAATATAGTTTCTCATTATACTTATTAACCTCTATTTTTTAGTAACACTTAATTTGCTGTATTGTTCAGGTTGACTCATAGAATTTATTATACCATGAAATGTCAGTTAAGGTGAAATTTTAAATTTCCTTTTATAAACACGCCACTCGGTCAACCAAAGGTTAAATGTAATCGATTACGCTATTTAAATAAAGTATATCTAGATTTTTATAATAAAGGTAAAATAGCATGGCTGTTATTTTTAATAAGAAATTATAAATCACAGCGCATGTATATATTTAGCTAGATTCCAATCTCATTCGTTAAATATAGAAAATCTCAAGTATTTTCAATATTATATATTTTTTGTTGCATTGTTCGTGTAATAATTTAAACGCATGAATATAGAATGTTTTAGCTAACACTTTTTTATTAGGCATTGTAATGTATAAAGGCATTTTTTTCTAATATATAGATATAAATTCTTTAAGTGCCCAGAATAAATCTCAGTGAGTAACATTCGGGTGCTATTTTCTTGAGCGGCGCGGTATCACGCGAGCGCCTTTGTTCCAGTTGACATACGGCGCGCTCGACCGCCAACGACTAGCATAATCTCAGTCAATTGGCCAAAACGAGAGTAATGCAAAGGTAGCAGAGACATTATTTACATTTATTTCTAGTAGACTATTCGGTAGCGACAAAGATGAAAGTAGCTACAATTCAATGTAACTTTTTGGATATTTTTGTGCAACAGTCATTTTATATAGAACGTTGCAATCAAATTCGACCTTGAAATTTATTCTTAATTTTATGTCCGTACTTAAAATATTGATAAATAAGGGCCTATACCTTGATAAAAGAGCGTGGAGTTAGTAGTTTATATATTTTATTTTATTTTTTTTTTTACCACTTACCATCAGGTGGCCCATATGCTCGTCCTCCTTCCTATTCTATAAAAAAAAAAAAAAAAAGTAGTAGTTGATTTCCAGGATATATAAAAAATGGTGTGAATGCCAATGTACTCATTAAACGAATTAGTGTGAAAAGATGTGAACTCTGTACCGATCTCATGCACACATTGACGCACTTACAATAACAAATCTTAAGCTGACGGCATCTGACGCTCGAAATTTTAGCTTACTCGTCTGACGCTCGAAGTCTCAGTTAGCCCTTACCGTGTACCGAGCGCCAAGATGTTTACACACCAATAAAATTAATTGTATTTGCTTGACATGAACTCTGTAATTAAAATAAAAAAAAGACAAGCTAATAAGTTTCTTGCCGGTAGTTCTAAGTCGAAACTACATTCTGAACCGGTAGCTTTGCTTTTAATTCGACACTATAATATGACGTTTCAAAAGTGATGTTATTAATCTACTTATGAACAAAGAATACTTACTTTCAACCAATTTTCTTAACTTGTGTAACAATTTGTTTTTTTCCTTTCTTTTATTCCTTGTTAGCGTAACGTGGTACTTTATTTATTTTCGACAATCAATATTAAAACGATTTGAATGCGGAGTTAAGTATTGCCATTAAAACTTGTACATGGCCTTATATGTATAAATAAACAAACATCGTAAATGATTGACCTATTTTATTGACACGAATTGACATCAGTCTATGTCTATTCAATGTCATGGCAGAATGAACAGAACTCTTGTCTCTTTTGTGTACACGTGTAGAAATATATCATTTGGGTATTTTATATAGCCTCCTGATATATATTTTTTAATATTTCTTTTACTAAAAGTTGTTCATTTTAATGTCCTTTTTTAAAAAGCAAAAAAGCCTATATACGAAGACTGGTCTCTAGTAGTTTTACATGAAACAAAGGGATAAAATTCTTTGTTTCTATTCATTTCAATAAGGAAAAATTGAAAATGGAACCTCAGTATGTTTTAAATTTTTGCCAATTATAACAATATAAAAGTTCTGTGTGCAAAATTATCGAAGTAACAATAGTTACATAGTATTCCTAAATTCTGGTTTTGACGCCGATTGATCCGTATTAAATAAAAGCTACAGGAGACATATTATCTTAGCTCCCATAATTTATTTGCAATAAGTTAATATTTCTTCTGCCTTATAAATTATAATTTAGAAAAATCTAATAAACGAAAATATTTAACGATCATAATATTTTCTAATAAATGTGGCAACAGTCTTAAAATGGTATATTAATAAAGTTCATTTATAATTTATGAATGTATTTGAACACTATTTTCTAAATAAAAACAAAATAGTCAAAGACATTTTTGGTACAGCTTCTGCTAGAGGAGTTCGGAAGTTTCCTAAGTATTATAAAGTGTTCTGCTTAGCTTCTGAAACATGTTTAAAAGTTTGCAAAATCTAGAGCAGTGTGCGTTAGTAAATCCTTAAGTTTAATACTATTAATTTACTTAGAAAATATCACACACAATTTTTAATCAAATTAAATTAATTAAATTAACATGTTATAACAATAACATATTTCATTTAGTTTCGGTATGTTTTTTATTAAAAAAAATAATCCTCAATTACATTACTAGCATAAAACCATACAGAAATATAAAATATTTTATAAAACCCCTTGGTTAAGTAATTATATAAACTTATGTTTGCTGAGTGATTAAAACTCGACCATAATAATAATTGAAAATTTAAGGAAAGCATATCTTGAATTTGCATATTACAAACCTCTTTTTTAATTGATTATTATCTTGATAACTGATTTATCTTCGCCTATTTACTTTTACAGGTCTACGAAAATCTTTTAATAATTTCGAACAATCATTTTCTATTCGAAGTTGTTAGAAATACAGCGACAGTAGAATATTATTTCTTATATAATTTATGCTTTGTAGATTCTTATTATATCCAATTGGGAACTCGGTGAGACACTTTTGTGGCCTCTGGAAACATTAGTAATGGTTTTAGGCGATATTAAACTAATTTATTTGGCATCCTTAATATGTAAAAATAGCTACTTTACCTACTTTATGTAAAAAACAATGAGATATATAATAGAGTGACTTGCCCAATTAATGGAAAATGGTCGAGGTGAACTTTGTCTAATTTTAAATAGGTTTTTTATAAAACAATCTGAACATTTTTACAACATTAACATTTTTTAAAGATTTTCCATCATTTGTTGACAAACTTGTAGCAAATTAATCAGCACCAAAATTAAAACAATGTAATAAAACATATGTTTATCTTAGGATACACTTATTGTAATACTTTTATTATAAATGAATTTCTTAAAAAAGTGCATTGCATTTAAATTTGTCACCTTATATGATTAAAACGTTCGTTTTTTTTCTGTTCAAGGACTACCTGCTATAGCTTATAACAAATACAATAGCGAAATAATTGTCACATTTTGATATTTTAAATCATTATCATCTTAAATCCATTTAATCAGTTACATTATTTTGTAAACAAAATTGTTATTTCATCATGTTTCAATACGTTACTAATATACATTGGAAATTAAACCTTCGCCACCTGTTAAACAAACAATAGACATTGTATCGTTGAAATTAAACTAGTTCAAATAAACGCAATAGTTAATAATATCGACGCCGATAAAGATCGATCGATAATATAGAATCAAAAGGATAACCATACCTTAAAAAATACGTGGATACCATTATTTACTTTCATTGATGTGATTATGAGGCTTAAATACTGTATCCGATGCGAAATTTACATAATTCTCAAGTACTTTATACAACAAAATCAATATAGATCAATTTCCGAATATAAGCTGTCATTAAGTCCATACGGTTATTTAAAAGAAAATAAACCATTAAAATATTTTAAACTAAACATTATAAATAAATCCTAATTTAAATAAAATCATGGTTAATGTAATCTAAATATATACGGCGCTCATTAGAAAGGTGCAACCCAACGCCGACCAAGTTCAACTGCTTTTATTATGTCTATAGTGACTTCCATTTACCAGTAATTACTTGTACTTAATTGCGTTTTTTTACACTATTAATATCTTAATTTTTAAATGTTTCGTAATCACATTTTTTATGAACGTAATATATACTTAAAAGTAACTGCCTCGTGGTTTAGTTTAGGTAGTTTATAAGCCTACAAATCCTGTGATGGGTTCAAGATGATGCCAATATATATTTTTTTATTTTTTGTCAAGAAATACTGAGTAGCAGTGTAAGGAAGTTGAAAGTATTACACTCATGTGCCTCGAATCGGAAAGTACATAAAACCGTTAGTCCTGCGCCTGATCTTTCTGTTTCAGTCAGATACATCTCATCAGATAATGGGAGTGACGGGATAGAGAATGCACCTGTGTTTCCGACTTACTTGTGCACTGTAAAAACTCCTGCTCAGTCGGTTAGACCTCGAGTTTCGACGTCGTTAGCGAAACTCGGTCAAGAGAGACCATGATAGTTTAAAAAAACTGTGTGATTGTTAGATACTTAACAATTTAAATAATATCGATATAATTATTACAACAAAAACTCTTTAAATGTACTACAAACAAGGTATCAATATAGTATAAATATGTATAATATAGTATAACATGTTCGACATAGTTTTATACTTACATTATTATCCTGTTATTAGACTAGGAATTTGCTTAGAACAATCTCGTTCAGAGTAACACCTTGCAAATAGTCAACATCCTTTATGAAACAAGATACAGTTAATTGAGTTAATGTATTGGGAGTGTATGTTTGTAGTTACATATTATATGTATATTTATAAAATAATCAATCAATCAATCAATCAACAGCCAATCGTTGTCCACTGCTGAACATAGGCCTCTCCCAAGGCTCGCCTTCCGCATCCAGTTGGTGCCCGCCACCTTCTTAAGGTCGTCGGTCCACCTGGCTGGAGGGCGCTCTACGCTGCGCTTGCCGATTCGCGGTCTCCACTCTAGGACTCGTCTGCTCCAACGGCCATCGGTCCTACGACATACGTGACCAGCCCCCTGCCACTTCAGCCTGCTAATTTTGCAAGCTATGTCGGTGACTCCGGTTCTTTTCCGGATAATCTCATTTCTGATCTTATCCTTCAAAGATACTCCGAGCATAGCTCGCTCCATAGCACGCTGAGCGACTTTGAATTTGTGCACTAGTCCCGCAGTTAGTGTGCACGTTTCGGCACCGTATGTCATGGCAGGTAAGACGCATTGGTTGAAGACTTTCGTCTTCAAACATTGTGGTATAGACGACTTGAGGACTTGACGAAGGTTGCCAAATGCTGCCCATCCCAAGCGAATTCTTCGATCGGCTTCCTTCTCGAAGTTGTTCCTACCGACTTGTATTATCTGTCCTAGGTAGGTATATTCACTAACAACTTCGAGAGGTTTCCCCTCGACGTATATCGGTCCCGGCACGACATGCCTATTGAACATGACCTTGGTCTTGTCCAAGTTCATACCGAGACCGACACACCGGGAAGACTCGCCTAGGCTACGCAGCATTTCGGTGAGTTGTTCCAGCGACTCTGCTATGATGACGATATCGTCGGCAAATCGAAGGTGTGAGATGTACTCGCCGTTTACATTGACTCCATACCTAGTCCAATCCAGCGTTTTGAAAACGTCTTCCAACGCGTTGGTGAACAGTTTCGGGGATATTACATTCCCCTGTCTCACCCCTCTGCGCAGTTGGATCGCCTTCGTCTTACAGTCCTGGATGTGGACAGTCATTTTAGCGGCGTTGTACAGACATCTCAGTACCTCGATATATCTCCAATCGATATGACATCTCTGCAATGAGTCGAGCACTGCCTAGGTTTCGATGGAGTCGAAGGCTTTCTCGTAGTCCACAAATGCCATACACAGCGGCTGATTGTACTCTTCGGTCTTCTGCACAATCTGCCGAACAGTATGGATGTGGTCCACGGTGCTGTAGCCTGATCGAAAGCCGGCTTGCTCTGGGGGCTGGAACTCGTCAAGTCGTCTGGCGAGACGGTTCGTGACGACTCTTGAGAACAGCTTATACACGTGACTCAGGAGGGAGATTGGTCTATAGTTTTTCAAGAGGGTTTTATCACCTTTCTTGAAAAACAGTACCACCTCACTCACGCTCCACGTTTCCGGGGTCTTGCCATGTTGGATGACGGAATTAAAGAGGCTTGCTAGCTCTTTCAGGACCGGAGTCCCGCCTGCCTTAAGCAACTCTGTTGTGATTCCGTCATCTCCCGGAGCTTTGTTGTTTTTAAGCTGTTCTAGAGCCGCCCTAATCTCTCCTTGGTCAACGACCGGGAGCTCCTCGGAGTAATGGCGCATAAGAGGGGCGCGCTGGTCATCAATACTGATTCCCACGGGATTATCCGATCTTGAAGAGAACAACTGCCCATAAAACCTCTCTACTTCTCCGACAATCTCAGGCCTAGAGGTAACGACCCCACCATTTTCAGTTTTAAGTTTTGTCAGACGCGGCCTCCCAAACTTGCGAGCGAACACTTTCGATCCCCGATTTTGCTCAATCGCAGCCTTGATGGCACGGGTATTGGAGCGTCGGAGATCGCGTCGCGTCAGCGTTTTTATTGTTCGGTTTAAGGCCTTATCTGACAAAAACGATGGTAGTTCTCGTCGCTTTCTCATGAGCTCGAGTGTCTCAGCAGAGAGTTTTGGTGCGTTGTCTCTTCTCTGTGGCGGAAAACATTTGCGGGATGTGTTTTGCAGTATTTTGACCAGCGTGTCGGTTCTCTCATCAATGCTGCTTATGGTTTCCAACGCGGTGAATTGATTTTGAAGTTCCATTTGGAACTTTTCGGAGCCTTGAGCAGCTTGGAGCATGGTAGGTCGGAGAGTAGACCTCATCATTCTCGATCTTTCGGCTTTTAAGTTATTTATAAAATAATACGTAAAATTAATAAACTAAAAAGTATTACGAAAAAATAAATTAATATAAATCATAAAATTCTCGAAACACACAATTATTTACGAAAATGTAAGTATATTCGAGTCATAGTACATGTGATATTTTAAAAGAGTTGAAAAGTAATTTCACGGTAAAATAAATATAAAAAAAACTTTTAAAAATAGTCTTAAAAAGTTATTGTGCTTTATGTTTATACCCAATTATACGATGATTCACGCTAACCTGTTATTTTATTCGGATTGTATTTACCGTTATAAGCCACTTCTAAGTGAGTAGTTATTACAAAAAATCTAATGCGCACTGGCTTGGCAGTAGTTAGTATCTAAAATCTGTAACATTGGAACTTCCTGGCTTCGTTATTTCGTAGTTGTTATGTGCTATCGTATCCACGTAGCTCGGTGACTGCATGCTCTGTGCATTTTCGCTTCGTTATTATAATATCATCACGTAAACGCTTTCCCGCGAGGTCAGATCGCGACGATAAGGGCATTGTACAGCTTGAGATTTGTCCCGGATATATCTGACAACTGGATTACGTACACGACCTCTTTATACTGTTAAGGTTTAGATAATAAAATAGTAAGATGTGGCAAAAACATACATTACTCTTTCTAAATAAATTTTGTACAGAAAAAAGCATTTTCAATAAACCGTATGCGAATCATTCTAATATTATAATTATGAGTTTTTTCGTGTTCAGAATAATGCTTATATAAATGAGAAGAGAACATTAATATGAAGATTAATAAATTACAAGTTAAAGATAACAATAGTATTTTTGTTCTACTTAACATATTTATATGTAAAATATACGAGTATTATCAGATATAGGTAATATTGTATAACAAGTAGAATCTTCTATCTGAAAACTGATGTGGCTGGCAAAACTATAACATGTATTTATATGAAAACTTCGTATAGGGGATTTGTAGATGTCAAAAATGTCAACTGAAATAATCGCATTAGGAAAATGTCGTGGAGTGTTCGGTAAAACGATCACAAGGTCACCCAGTTAGGGAAGAAGAAATGGCTCAACGCAAAATTGTATTACGACTTCGGTTTATATCTCTATATTTATAAAATTGAAGTGTTTGAATTAAAAATCACCAATAATAAGTAGTGATTGTATTAAATGATTTCGTAAAAAAGTATAAAGTATATATTGTTGACAAAATATATAAAATATTACCTACCCGACTTTGTACGTAAATGATATTATATATTTTTTTAATAAAATAATACTGTAGCACATTTGCAGCGCCACCTAATTATTATAGATATATATATATATATTTCCTTTAACAAAAACTGTTGTGAATTTCATAGAAATTAAGTACCTAAATGTCAGCGTAAAGGCTTGCACGAAACCAATTTTGAACAACAAGATTTAAACAGCTAAATGCTTACAATTATAAATATAATTGTACATTTTAAAGACTTCTATATATATATTCAGCTATTTATGTGTACCTAGTTATAATAAATTGTATTTCTTATAGTAGTTAAATATTTATTTCATTTAAAAATAAATCTAGCCATGTCTGTACTATTAAGTTCTTTCACTTACTTTTCAGGGACTATTTTAATATATTTTTTTTTGTTTTTAAACTGCTGCGTAATTAAACTCGTCGATATTATAATTTTTACTCAACGAGGGACAAAAAACGTTAAAGATGAATATTAAAAGAACAAGTACGTTCCTCTGAAAATAATTTAATCGGATTTTTAGGAAAAGGTATGGATTTGACATAATTTCATCTTCTATATATGTATCAAACTAAACACAATTAAAATGAAGATGAAAGAGAGGGTATTAAGCTCTTTATTAATATAATGATGAAAATATTCGTTAATTAAAAGCAATTTCAACGTAGTACGAGTTTTTAATCGATATCTACATGACAGAAATTATATTAACACATTACATAGGTTCCGGTCGCAGTATATATACATACATACCTATGTGTTGATTTAACATGATTGCGTAATAGAGCAACAACATGCTAGTTGAAACGATAAATGATTGTTTTGATCAAGCATATAATAATATAAATAAATATTTAAGATAATTACAGTGAGAGTTGTTGGAGATGGATATGACTTCAAATGTCAAGATGGCATGGTTTAGTAGGTAACAGGTCACAGGTCTCAGCCCATCTTCACTATTCTACTGCCGCGATCACGTAACCAGTGATGTGCCAACTCGATAAAACTCGATTCTCTAAATCTCGATTTTCTAACGAAATTAATTCTCTGAGAAGCTGTATTTTAATATTTATATGTATTTCATGTCAGGGTTATTTTGTACAATATATATGCAAAGTTATATATGATATCGAGTTCGCTATAATAATTTATTTTGGTACTCATCGCTTTTTAATGATTTTATATATTTTTTATTCATCGCCTGGCACTTAAATGCTGTGACAATAATTGGAAATCAAACGAAATATAATTCGTTTAGTATGTATGAAAGAAAAAATCATTTATTAAAAAACAACTTACCTTATCTCAATTTACTCACGCATGTAATAAAATTTCACATTCAGATTTAACTGGCTAATTTACCCGACTTTATTTATTTATTTATTTAATACTTATTGCACGACATATAAATAACGTAAGAGTAATCGGAAACATCAAATGGTGCGCAATCAAACAACGAATGGTGCGCAAAAGCGGTCTTTGTACGGGTACAATTATATTTATACAAACCTATAGATTTAAGCAATAACTTTATGTAATTTTAAGTTGAAACAACTATATGTCAAAATAAAAAAATAGATTTTTTATGAAATAATTATAAATAATATATAACAATAAGATAAGATAAGATAGGCCAATGGTTAGAAATTGTAAATCTTATCCTATTATTATAGGTTCAAACCCAGGCAAGCACCATTTAATTTTCATGTGCTTAACTTGTGTTTATAATTCATCTCGTGCTTGACGGTGAAAGACGTCGTAAGGAAACCTACATGTATCTTATTTCAATGAAATTGTGCTACGTTTGTATCCACCAACCTGCACTGGAGCAACGTGGTGGAATAAGCTCCAGACCTTCTCAAACGGAGCCTTATTTAATGACACAAAAATATTTTTCGAAACATTCACTATATTTTATTTTTATATAGTATTATCGGATCGATTAAAGAACGCTTAAAATATGTAAATGTAATTTAGTGCAAAGGCACAATATATGACTAATTTACGATAAATAAATAACCGAAAGAGTTATTATATATTATATATAGTATTCATTGTACATTTAATAATTAATTATTAATAAAATTACTATGTAATAAATTTGTTTAGGAATACACCAGATTCTATTTATTTACGAACCTAAACGTACGGTAATTAGAATGGTTTTCAGATGTAGTACGGTTTTCATCCAGTCCAATCCGAACTTTCCCTGGTTAAAACTTTGAACTAGCTTTAATCAATAGCCGTTGATAATATGGAGCTTGAACAAACTTGTACTTAAAGAATGACCATACTTAAATTATTACATACTTAATACGTATTATATCATCCACGAGTCATACGTACATATCCTTGATAGAAATATCTTATTAATTTAAAAATCTTTCTAGTACACTGTATACCTAATATTTTTTTTATTTAGTTAATTGTTTGTTTGATTATATTGTAACAATGAAAAATGTATTCGAACACAGTTTAATTAAATAACTTTCTAACAGAAGGCATCGAGAGCATTAACTTTACATTATAGAGAAATAATTTTAATGTTTGTTTTCCCTGTTAAGCCTGTCGCAAAGTTGGAAGAGGTTTTGTGATCTTAATGTTTTGTTTAAATGTGTTCAGATCTTTATAGTATCATTTAACTTTCAAAACTTTGTTGGAGCTCTTACATAGAACTATGTCTTTATAACTGAGAGCCTTAATAATTAATTACTATTGTTCTCATTTTCTTATTACAAAACACTTTAATTTCTTTTAAATTTTAATAATTTAATATTTCAATTTGAAATTTATTGTATATAAAAATTATGTATGTTTTTATAAAACGTGCATATTATTCGTGTTTAGGAAAAGTTCCATTTGTCGTTGCATTTGCTTAAAAATATACTGAAATTAATATTTACATTGTATATGTACATTGTATATATACATGTAGATTATTGTTAAGGTTTTATTTTTTAACGTAAATGTAATTCCAAAGCCCAAAGCTTACATAATTAATACAATTTGACTTTACCTTCACGTTCAATGCTACGTTGTAAGTCGTGCAACATTCACCGGTCGCGGCAGCGACAGCCTTATTCCCACTTTCTGACAGTCACCCACTTTCAATCGTAAACTGGTTTCAACAAAGATATATTTTTTCCTAACGCTACATTAACTTGTAACATTTAGAAGTAATAAAACAAACAGGGTTTAGCTTCATTGATATAATTGGAGTTAAATATTCACTTGTTCATGTTTTTTATAATGTGTTTATGTTCCTCGCAATAAACTGTTTATTATTTGATAACCCACGCTATCAATCCAAACGCAGAGATAGTTAATACGGCATTAATAATTTGACAACGACGTATAACACACAGTTTTAGGTTATAAATACCTAAATATAAGAGTCTTTAAATATCAATGAATTCGCGTCATAAGACAAAAACGTCACAGCTTGTATCGTAGACGCAGACAGCCGGCGTGAGCGCCTCGGCCGTAGTCGGGTTTCTTCGTATTTAAACATAACAATTCTCCTTCTCATTCTAACTAAGGAGATAAACGATACTGTAGATCAGATCACTGAACCGAAAAGAAACAGAAATAAGTCTTTCTCATCCGGTGGTCGGCTAGTCGGCTACGCTTGGGAACCGGTTTTGTATTGTTGCTTTTTAGTCCTTACAAAACTAAAACTCATGCATATATAATTTGTAGCAAGGCTCGCAACGTACTTTACGCAAGGGGCTGTGCTTAGGGCGATGGAAGGAAACTGTTACTGAACGGAAATGGACACGGCCGGTGCAGCTATTAGAATAGGGAACGAGAAATATTAATATTGGAACCAAGAACATTCAGCTCATTTAGATTACTTCTTGTAGTTGTTGTATTCGTGCTAAGTTTTTATAAAAAATAAAACAACTGGAATCTTAATAATTTTTGAGCTACATACTAATTACGATTTTTTTTTATATGTCCAGGATGGCAAATGACTCTACTCCACCTGATGGTAAGTGGTACGATTATTAAAAATAAAATATTATCTAAAGAATATAAGCCGAAATTCTCTGAAATAAATTAAAGCGCACTTTTATTAACATAATATATTTATATTAGAATTATTTCGATTGAAGACTTAATAATATAATTATATACAAATCAAAATTAAAAATAGCATTCCAAAACATATACCTATGTAAATTATAAGAAGATCCTTTCTTCGGTTTGTCGTTTTTGTAAATTGTACAAATCACCCTGATTTAAAAATATTGAATAATAATAAAAACTCGAGTCGATTTTGCTCAAGATTTTAATTGTAATAGCCGAGGTGGCCCAGCGGTAAGAACGCGTGACTCTTAACCAATGAACGTGGGTTTAAACCCGGCCAACCACCTCTGAATTTTCATGTGCTCCATTTCTATTTATAATTCATCCCGTGTTTTTCGGTGAAGGATAACATCGTGAGGAAACCTGCATGTATCTAATTTCACCAAAATTCTGCCACATGTGCATTCCACCAATCCGCGTTGGAGCAGCGTGATGGAATAAGCTTCAAACCTTCTCCTCAAAAAGAGAGAGGAGGCCTTAGCCCAGCAGTGGGACATTCAGAGGCTGTTACTGTTAAAATGTCTACAGATTGTTTTATCCCAAAAGCCTGAACACAAAAATACTAAGAATTGCTGTTTGCATGCATCGGATGGAATTCTGCATTAAATAAATCCAATAGCCCTTAGTGTAGCAGCATGGTGGAATAAGCTTTAAACCTCTTTAACAGGAAAAAAGAAATGACATTAACGGGCTGTTACTTCATAAGTGCAACTTTTCATATTTTCTATTGAAAAGGTTATAAGTGTGTCGGATAAATTCATATTTTCCGTTAAATATTAATAAAAAATCGATAAGTCACTTATATTATAATATTATATTCAGGTGTTCATGAACGCACGAAAGCGATATTCGATGTTTTTTATTATCAAGCTACGGACCTAGCGCGCTCACGATATTGTGAAATTTAATACTAAAATTTTACGATCAACGCTTACTTTGTAAAATCTGATTTCTAAATACACTACAAAAAGAGTAGCTCGAAATGGACACCCAGTTAACTCTTATAAACAAATTCGCTCTTTTATAGAATCCGTCTTTTACGATTATCTATTTCTTTTATAAAAGGTTTTATCAGATAAAAAAAACCGGAGCAAATATTTAACACAAAATAAGAAACCAAATATAACCAAGGCATGGACGTCGCTGGAGATATCGAATTATAATAAAAAAAACCACATATTTTATTTTTATTTTTTAAACGATTATCTGATACGACTCTCGCGACATCTAATGTATGTTGATGATACTGTGCTAGAAGAATCACAAGTATCAACAATTACTTTACAAAGTTGCAACTCAAACGCATGAATGGTATAGGAACACATACGAGAAATCATTTATACTAATGTTCTCCCAGAGGTAAAGAAATTCTACCGTAATCATTTTTAAAATTTGAATTAAATTGTACCAAATTAATATGTATTCCTTCACAATTGGATTGACAAACCACCACCGCCACCATCCACCAGGCCATCGAGTCTCATTTATGCATAAAGATACGTCAAAATATATAGACGAATATTATCCTCAGTATTATTATTTAGCTGATGTCACGATGGATTGAAAACACAAAGACTAGATTACAATCACAAAATATTAAAAAGCTTATTAAAAGTTATTCAGACGTATTTTAAGCAATTATGTATTTGACTACTTGATGTTGAGACGACATAAAGAATAACTTAAAGAAAAACTTAATTTTCAACTTAGATTATGTTTCATTATAATGAGTAAAAACAAATAAATTTCGTTTCATAAAAGTTTAAAAAAAAAAACTTTTTAATGATATTATTTTTATTTGGACTTTTCTGAAATGTTTCTAAAATTACTTGATCCTTTTAAGGAATACAATATTATCTCCATCCGACCTCATCTGGGCTAATTACCTATATAAGTTAATCGCAATACAAAACAAATCACTAAATAACATTTTACTTATAGAGGCAGTAATCGGGTGGCAAATTTCGTCACTTTATATTCTTGTCATACATTACGGAAACGAGTAGTCAATGAGAACTGACTCAATGCAAACGTATTTCCGTGGATTAGAGATGTTTTTAAGCAAGTAGCTGTTTGCAAGGTATCATGATTGAGGGTAACACGAGAGACAGCTAACAAGAACACTGTTGTTTGTATTCCCACGCCTCTTAAGCTATGATGACTGACCTCGCCAAAGTGTGTAAAGCGCGATGACACAGTTGACCGCGGCTAACTAACGGATTCAAGTTATTTATATAAGTCGAATAACCACCTTTTTATAAATTAAATATATTATTTTCTCCGTAAAACAGTATTTTTAAACTGATATCGTACTAAATTAATCTTTAATTTCAATAATTAAGAAATAAAACACTTAATATATTAAAGCTTATTAATTATCTTATAAACACATGTTATATACTACTTTCAGGAAATGCTAAAACAAGTAATTGTCGTAATCTGATTTTAGTATATATAAAGGAAGCTCAAAATATTTAAAAAAAACATCTATAGATCATAATTTTCTATCTATTAAGGAAGAATATCGTAATATTAAAAATTCTCGATAAATTTACAATTGTACGAACAGTGCAGTGTAATTGAAGTGAGTAAGAGGGAAAGTGAGTTGGTTGTATGTAGGCGATTGCCCTCAAAGTTCGCGAAGAGAAACTTTGCAAACTGCATCAACCTTTCACACGAACTTCCTATGCAAACGTTTACTATTCAATAAATTTCAGAAAGAAATTAGTTTTTGTTTTTATTACTAATCGCTATTGCGAAAAGTTATTTGTTTAAAAAAAATATAACTTCATACAAAATTTTGGTTATAGTTTATTAATTTCGTTAACATTAAATAATCAGTAAGTACGTTTAATACTCGTCTATATTTAATAAAGATTTTTGGCTTTTTGACATTTTAATGCAAAAGTTTGTGTATTTCAATATTTCTACTCAATCGCACTCGAACTAATCGATAATACAAGATTTTTCTTTATTTATTCAAAAAACAATTACCAAATTGAACTTCAAAGAGCGAAGTGGGCGATTTACAAAAAAATATATATGCCACAATATAACCAAAATTTAAGTACTTTTATTTTATTACTTTTTTGGCAGATCATGTCTTATAATTGAAAACGAATTTTTTTTAAATCAAAAAGTAACAAGTACACCTACACGTTAAATAGAGTGAATTCACACTGAAATACCTAGTTTTATATTATTTGTGGTCGTTTTGTTTATCGTCGGTACTCGCAATATTGAATTACTATGTTGTTTGTACTCTGTATTGAGTTTGTTCCAACTTTCAACTAGTTACTCTTTATTTATTACTACTGCTACTCGTCCCCAGGCGCGGATCACCGTTGTGGGCAGGGTGGGCATGTCCACAACCCTAATTGAGTTCGAAAGAAATTACTATATGTATAAATATACATACATTTATTAAGCTTCTATTTTGTATGAATAAGGTTCTAAATAAAATGTTTATATTAAAGGACAACCGAGCCAGGAATCACCGCGGGCGTACGCAGAACAATGTCACCAAAGTTTTATCATAATCGGACGAATGATTTAGGATCGCATAGAAGACAAACTTACAAAGATACATTTTTTTTTATTAAGACTTCATTTTAGTATGTGCTTTATAATAATTCAAAAGACACTTCGTAAATTTCATATTGCATACATATGTATCCTAAGAAAGTTTTTTAAGTTAAGAAGTTCTAAGCTACTCTGTACGTTGGTCTCACTTGCCTTGCTTATTAATTATTACTTAGTGTCTTAAATAAGAAATGCGCATATTTTAAAACTTTTCTTAAATTAGCATTTAAGATTACACATAAATTTATTTCTAGATTTCAAATAACTGCTCTTCAGTTGATAATTGAGAGGTAATTAATTCACATTCTATTCTATACATAAAATTACTATTGTCCTTATAGAAATTATCACAAGCTAATCAAATAATAAACTTCAAGTAAAAAATATCAAAACACTTACCCTCTGTGTTTAATTGAAAAAAACACTCACTAATTCACACTACTTCTGTATTCGGCTACATATATTATTGTTTACAGTTCATGCTAAACAAGTTTTAAAACTGTTACGAAATTGCTCGATTGATTAGTGTTATCAAATTAAATTGATATATGAGTATAAATTAAAAAGCACTTATTACTAAGACGAATAAAGTTTTTCGTGCTTTATTAATGATATGATTATTATTATATTTGAGATAAATGAATATTCTACACTTCTCACTCACTGCTCATACGACAAGTCACGTGGCGATATCGGATCCTGTATCCTGCACACGTGCGTCGCGCTGGGCGGCTTGTTGGGAACTGGGCGGGCGGCGGCCGCCCTTACAAGTTCATGGCGAGTTGGTTTTTTACTGTTACAACAACATTTTTAACAAAATCGAAGTAACACAATGTTCAAAAAAGTTTGTTTATTTATTTCCATTGCTGTTTCAAACTTGTAACCTTGGTGTTTATTATCGTTTAGGGTCCGAATTGTTAAATTGGAAATATTTGGTTTATAAACCTTTAACGTTTTTATATATATAATACAATTTGCAGTCTATAGTAATACAGAACTATTTCTGTAACAAATTTTGTCTTGTTATAATATATAATGAGCAAGAAAGGAAGATTGTTTAGAGCTTGTTCCACCATGAAGCTCCAATGCAGTCTGGTAAATACTCATTTATGTGGCAGAATTTTATCGGATGTAATCGTTCAGGTTTCCTAACAATGTTTTACTTTATCGCCTACGATATTAATTATAAATACAAAATTAGCAAGAGAAAATTGAGTGTTGCTTTGACACTAAGGGTGAAAAAGTAATTGAACCAGCGATCCAAGAACTACATCCACTGGGTTAACTCGGTTTCAGTCTCGTAAACGTACTAAATACTAATTCAGTATAAGAAAGCTGATATAAGTACTAACGAACCGTACCGTAACAGCCTGTGAATGTCCCACTGCTGGGCTAAAGGCCTCCTCTCCTCTTTTTGAGGAGAAGGTTTGGAGCTTATTCCACCACGCTGCTCCAATGCGGGTTGGTAGAATTCACATGTGGCAGAATTTCAGTGAAATTAGACACATGCAGGTTTCCTCACGATGTTTTCCTTCATCGTAAAGCACGAGATGAATTATAATCACAAATTAAGCACATGAAAATTCAGTGGTGCTTGCCCGGGTTTGAACCCACGATCATCGGTTAAGATTCACGCGTTCTTACCACAGGGCCATCTCGGCTAAGACTAAGCATACTAAGAGTACTAACGTACTCTTTAAAAACGTACAAAATAGAAAGAAAAATAATAAAAACCACACATAATATATTATATTAAAATTACTTAATTTAACTCAAAAAAACTGGAAATAGCTTTAATGGGTATTAGAATCTTTCAAAGAAACGGTACAGTAATGTATGATTGTTACTTAATAAACGTAAAAACATTTTAGTATTATATTCAATTCGCTAGAAATACATTTAATCACTCACTTTTATACCAAAGCTTTAAAATGGTTAATAAAGTGGGTTTAGTCCTCTATAAGAGATACTTGATGTATTGTTGGAGTATCTCTTTGATATCCGTTTTTACGTAATTAGAGAATAAAAACAAAATATTTTTGGCTTTTAAAATATAGTAGAGGAATCAGATATTGATTGACCCCGCTGTCAAGACTGGGCCAAAACAATGAATGCTTAACAATAGATGTGATCTATTTTCCGAAACTCTGGCATTGAATATCTATTATGTCTAGGGATAGAATCCCATCGTAGAAAGTTTTTTAGTATAGGGGGAGGGGGGTATTAAACAATTTATTATATATATAGAATTAAAATGTCACACTTTATTGCGAATACCTGGAAACAATATCGGCAACTTCAGCAGTTAGTTTCGTGAAAGCCTGCCTCAGGAGATATTGTACACATTGTTGTGTTGTAACATTGGTTTTTGCTGTCATTGGAAATTTGAATTTAATTAAGCATTATTTTTTTATAAGAATGAAAAATGAGAATAATAAACACGTCATGAATAAGAATTGTAATATTTTAACATATAAGTGATAAGCAATTCTGTATAAGAGTTGAGATGAACTAGCAACGACGATGAAGCCTATTTATTTATAATTGTAGGTAGAATCACCTTTCTGTTATAAAAAGTAAAAACATCTTCGTTTTGTAGTTTGGATGTATTTTAAATGATGAATGAAAAGTTTTTAGAGGTGAACTTTGAGTACAAGTTATTAGTTACATTCTTATGACACGTTTTCTTAGAAACAATCAACTTTTATACAAAATTACACTACTGCTATAAAAAAGTAAGTTTTCTTTCCTTTTTTAAATTAACGCACAATCTGATTATTACTGAATTTAATAAATTAATTCAAACCCGATCGATACCATTTGTTTTAATTATTAACTATATATGTAGAATAAAATCTTACACGATTAAAGTCAGAGCTAGGCAATAGCTTAATAAAACTAGTACCATAAAATATGTACTGCAGACAAGCTAAGAGTCGGTTAATATGACCTCGACATGTCAGTATGAGATAGAACTGACAGCAATCCGTATCTACTACCCATTAATCTGATACAACTTGAATACCAACACGCTTACTTAATTCGTCCATTAAATTCAATTATCAACCATTTCCAGTACCTAAAACGTAATGAGAGACCTCTCCCAAAAGTTAGGTAATTGGATGAATTAAAATTCACGACTACGTTTATTGCAATGCCAAAGTAATTGTCACTAATAATATCGATTATACAATTATATGCTACTGATAATTTAACTTAAAAAACCATATTAAACAGATATTTCGTCCTGGTTAGTTTAAAAAAAAAACGAGTATTTTATTTATATACTTGCGTTTACTTTTTTTGTGTTAAATTTTAAAATGGTTTTAACCGACCAATCAGATGAAAATTTTAGCAACTGGCAACAATATTTTCGAATATATACATTTAAATTATTTATCTTATTCCTTTTATATATATCTCGAAAATTAATTGGTTATGGTGGTATATTATCCATGCATCATCACCTTAATAGAAGACCATCTGTATTTTATTTTTAATGTAAATATGCTTAAAATCCAAGATGTAAACAAAGGATATCTAAAGGCTGTCGTTATAAATCTCATCACGTAAGTAGTTACATTGTTAGCGATAGTTTAGGCCGGGTAATGTAAACAAGGCCGACATTATTCAGGGCAATGCTTGAAGATATTTCAGTTATCTGGGGTTTGGTATCGGTCATTGGAATTCTGCTTCCATGTTTTACAAGTGTTTGAGGACAGCACTACTGGCACAGCCCGAATAGAGACATTGCGACCATTGACATAAATCGGACTTTCGGACATTTTCATTCGCACAATTCAGAAGTTATAATTTATGTTCTGCAATATTCTAACCCGACTGCTAGCAATATTTATAAGATACCACTAATACCAAGTTCTGTTATTAGTTAGATAAAACACTCATATCTTAGATATATTTACAAATATTTGTTAAACATTTGTACTAATATTCTCACAGTGGCAACGAAATTCGACCGTAATCATTTTTGAAATTTAAATAATTTTTGTATCAAATTAATATGAATTCCTCCACAATTGGATTGACCATCAACTAATGACCCACCGTGGCTCATTTATACATAAATATACGTCAAAATATATATACAAATATTATCTTCAGTATTATTATTATTAGGCGATGTCACGATGGATGGAACACTAAGTTCTGTTATTAGTTAGATAGCACACTCTCATTTTAGATGTAATTACAAATATTTGTCATTTTTAAAATCAGTTTCATCAATTAGGTTACTTGGTTACAGGGTTTCGTGCACGCCCATTTGGGTAAGTACAACTCATCACATATTCTACCGCCAAAGAGCAGTACTTAGCATTGTTGTGTTCACGTTTGAATCGTGAGTGAGCCAGTAGAACTACAAGCACAAGGTACATAGCACTTAGTTCCCAAGATTGGTGGCGTTTGACGATGTAAGGAATAGTTAATACTTCTTACTCAGTGCCAGTCAAGGTGGCTCAATTGCCAGTCCATCAGTCTATTTTATATAAAAAAACAGTATTAAAATATAACATTATTGCAGTAATAGACGTAGATACGGTTCATTAGATTGATTGGCTATCATTTCACATTAAATCGAATAGTAAATAATATACGAACAAACCTATTCATGGGCAAATAGTAGTTGCAATATTGTTACTGTTGTTAGATAACGCGTTTCTATATTTACGTATCTATGACGTGTGACAATATCATTTAAAACTAAATTAAATTATATTCGGTTTAGTTAGTGATCAGTGAAGCAACACTGTGTGTTATTAATTTCTATCAAATTTCAAATCAATAATGACAGAAATCAGAAGTTTTATAAGTCAACCCCCCTTTATAAGTCAAGTCGATAATATTCAGTCAATTTTGTTATTTTCAAAATATTTTTTATGTTACGTTTTTTGCATTTACTGTAACTGTATTTGACTGGTGGTAGGGCTTTGTGCAAGCTCGTCTGGGCAGGTACCACCCACTCATCATATATTCTACCGCAAAACAGCAATACTTGATATTGTTGTGTTCTGGTTTGAAGGGTGAGTGAGCCAGTGTAATTACAGACACAAGGGACATAAAATCTTAGTTCCCAAAGTTGGTGGCGCATTGGCTATAAGTGATGGTTGACATTTCTAACAATGCCAATGTCTAAAGGCGTTTGGTGACCACTTACCATCAGGCGGCCCATATGCTCGTCCACCTTCCTATTCTATATAAAAAAAAAAACTACTGGCGGTTACTATTTAATATTTTTTAACGATGATTGATTCAATAAGCAGCTACAGAAAATAGTTTTAAAGCGCATGAAATTTTGTCAGATCTGTGATATATCGGTAGCCGCAACGAGTATGTGATGCTATCTATCAACTTGAAAAAGAACCCACTTTCAATAGGATATTTTATATCTGCGGACTTAAATACCGCTGGTTTGGAAATGTTATTGATAGACACCAATTTCGACACAGAAATCGGTGTATTGAAACTTCAATATTATGGCATTAAACCATTGACATGTGACTAGCGACGCTTGCTAGTGACGTCGAGTCTAAGGATTAAGTATGGGTAAACATAAATCTGTTTGCAGAGTAATAAAGTTCTGTTAGATATAAGCTTTTGAAAATGAAAATACACATTAAACAAAGCTAAGATATTAGATTTACCGCTAGATATAACTAATTTGAATATAGAATAATATATTTTAAAACCTACAATAATATTTGATATTATAAATTTAAGATATAAGCTCTTATAGAATTTTTAAATTCATAACAATAAGTTGATAGAGACCTTTTGTTTTCCAATCTAAAATTACAATTATTCCCAGTTTTATTTGACGTAGTATTTGATTTTCGCTATTAGGTTTTAACGGTACGTCTAAGTAATCCTGGCCCGCATAGAGGTTAATGAATCATTTTCACGGCGGCTTAGCTCGAAATCGCTCCACTCTGCGGGTTTGATAGAATTAACCCTTAATACAGTTAAAAATTAAAAAGGTAAAGTTCAAAGTTCACGAGTATACTAAATTACGTTTTTTCTAGACGTTTTAATTTTACTGGTTATTCGGGCGGGTTTAAAGTATTCCTGTATAAAATGTCGAACTATTAAGAACTAAATTGCACGCTTACACTTATAATAGATTTTTTAAGGATTAGTTGAAAGTAATATCTATACATTTCGGTAACAGAATATTCAAATTTAAAATGATTGAGAGAGGGGATTTGACAGTCGCGGGTCCCACTTGGCACAAAGGTTGTCCATTGCCATACAGCGCGGAAATGCGGCCTGCATTATGGGCAGCTTTGCGTCGGGTGGGAATCGGGAGGCACTATTTTAAAATTTGACTAAAATAATAAAAATTAATAATGTAAAATTAAATCAAATCCTATGTAATGTTCATGATTATATGTACATATTATTTGTTATTTAAAATTTGATTAAATCTAACTTATACAAAAAATATAAATTAAAATAGAGATTTATAAATGTTGATTCGTAATATGATTTTTACTCTTACTTAAATAAGTTGTTCGCTCGGAATATAAAGAATTTGTTATAATTCGTCGAACGAATTTATTTTATTTGAACTATTCATAGTATACTATAGGTATATAATCATATTATTGTATATAATTATATTTAGACGGTAACTAACACCAAATTGAATAACTCGATACTGAATTTGGTTCATATAATTATTTTATTCAATTCATTTAATTATAAATAAAGTATAAAACTTTGTTACTATTATAATAATACAGGTACTGATGAGTTTTAGTAGGAAGAAGACAGAGCACAAAGGAATATGACATGTTACTCATATATATACATATGTATATTGGCAGTACATTGACAATGTAAGGAGTAGTTGGCGTGATAAGAAAAAAACATAAAATATAATAATATTTTTATTTATTATCTATAATGACTTGTAACGTAAGGTAGGTTAACAAAGGGTACATTAAGGTTTAAGTTATTATGCGGCAAATGGTTTTTTATACGAATAATATTTTCACAAAATATTGTCAAGTAACCTTTGGTTATTACATTTCTTTTATTTTATTTTTAAGTTATGTTGATGTGTCTGTATACTTTAAATCAGCATCATAAGCAAAATTTTAGGAAATTTGTGATTGTAAAATTGTTGTAGAATTCTATTTCATTGTATCATCACAATGCCTTTGGTGGAAGATTTTAATTTGTGGGCCGGCTCCAGCTTGATGTTATACGGTCATACCACAAATGTTTAAATGCAATATTTGCCACAGTTTCTGTCAAAATAATCAATATTATTGTAATAAGTATACATATATGTACATATACACATATATTTATGTATACTGTTGTCAGTAAATATATTGTCACACAAACTAATTATTCCTGCTCTGTTAAAAATGCCCAAAAGTGTCTATCGAGCTTTAAAATATAAAAAAAATATCATAATATCTATGTTAGTAAGTAGTCTCAATTTACAAGTTTGTATAAATAATAAAAAAACTCATTGAATGTGTGTATGTTACACAGTCGTGTCGTATGTAAGTATGTGTTTTAAAAGGAATCCAGTTTTGTAAATAAAAAGATCACCGGATGCACAGCATAGTCTATCAAGAGAAAAACTTTATAATTGTTTCTATGTAGTCGCTAAGAGAGACACGAGATCTGGTTTAATGTTGCACCGCCATTAAAAGAAATAGTACGTTATTAACGTGTAATTATGTATCCAGAAAAATCTACTGACTTCAGTTCCAGAGATATATTTTTACGATAATATGCAGGTAGACTAATTCTTTATCTCTAGTGCATTTTACGTTGATAATTAGTAGATCACTCCTGGATGGATTTATTATCTATTAGTAGCTGTTTATTATTCATTAAGTGCGTCTGCGAACGATATCTATTTTTCAGGTCATTGTAATACAAGGTAAAGGTTTAACATCCACAAAGAGCAACGAGACATGCAAATTGCACCACCATTATCTGGCGACGGATGCGCCAGAGTTATTTACATAGGAATGGAGGTACAGGCAGTTAGGTACTTCCGTGCAGTGCTGGTTGAGTCGGCCTCCCCAGGATAGCCTCGCTTCGTGCCGCTTCTAATTCCGAGCCGCATGATTATTATACTACATTTGTTATCAGTAACGTTCATTCATTCATTCTATAAAATTTCCATAAACGTTACATTACCGTTTTACAAATGCACGCGTTGAGGTATTAAATATTTAAGCTGTGGCTATTCAGCAGCTATTCATTCTGAACGAGTTTTTTTTTACCGATTCAAAGATTTTTGTCAATAAAATTAACCAAGAGATTAATATGTAAACATAATAATGAATCAAAATGTTTGTGCTTAACTTTATTACACAATATATTGTTAGATAACATTAAAACTTTGCAACGATTTGGTTTTTGCGGTTTCGTAATACGGTCCAGTGATTAAATTTGGTGGGTCAACCGATTTGACAAGCGTGGGTTTCGTAATAACGTGTTGCACCCGCCTGCGCTCGCATGTTTTCTACTAACCTTGGTTTTCGATTAAACGGTTAATTAAAACTGAACAAATTTTTAAATTCAATATATTTATAAATTTAAAGTAGAATGAAATAAGGAATAGGTAAATATTTAAGTCTAAAATTATAAAAGATTATCTATTACTAGAAAACAACATAACATTTTTTTAAGTTTCATACATCAACTAGATTTTGATTTTACTGTTTCTAGAATATTTATTCGACTCGTTTTTCCTTTAAACTTGCTTATTATATTTTCTTAACTAAATATTTCTATATTATAGACCAAAATAGAAGTGAATGACGTTTCTACGTAGCTATTGTGTCAGTCGCTGTCACTGCTATAATAAGCCGGTCGAACCGCTTATCTCGATTCTTGAGCCCAAACGTTGCTTGTCCTCTCTCGAAATGGTCAATAAAATATGATACCTTACAACGAGATAAGCTTCGCAAACTCTTAGCTATAGAACGTTATGGGATATCTACGCAAATGAACCAGTTTAACGACAAAATCGATTTAAACTATTAATTAAAAATATGATTGCCTCTTTGGTCTTGTGAATAGCTTATAGGTTTCGGATACCGAAACGTTAGGTTCAAATACCAATATTTATTTTTCTGTCAAAATTATTTTATTATTATTTTTTTTTTTATTATTTCTTCGATCGGATAGCCGTTCCGAGAAATCATGAAAGTGAAAGAAAAGAGAATCAGGTCCATTCTTGTATTGCGCACACACTTGTGTCCCATATCTATCCTGTTAACTATTCCTTGAGATTGATCGACTTGGCTGATATTTATTCATTAAAAATATTTATTTTTATGAAATCGTACAAATAGTGGCAATGCGTACATTGCAAGATACAATACCATGTTTGTGGTTGTGAAATATAATGTTGCTTAATAACTTCGTGTGACACAGATATTGATTACGAGTTAAAATAACTGAATTAATGTTACTTGTTTTTTTATTAACCTAAATGAAATAATGTTGCATTTCTTGTTATAAAAACTAATCTAAACTGTTCTTTATACACTTACCAGTAATCCGTTATAATATTACAAATGCGAAAGACGTTCTGTTTCACGCTGAACTTATTTCGATATCATTTGCTATAAAGTTAGATTAAACCCAGAGAGAGGACATTTTTAAATCAAACTTAGGATGAAATAGAAAATTTTATTTTATTATATTATAAAAACATGACAATTCGCGGTTAATAGCTTGTTCGAATTAATTTAAGTCTTAGTCTCAACAAAAATGCTCGCAAAAACTATTATAACAAATACACTATTAAATACAAAAATGTCACCTAAATAATTTTCGAAACCGCAATCGAAACTGCAATCAACTAAACAAAAACAAATACTACCAATTAATACACAGTCCAGATTAAAGGTCCGTATAATGAGAGGCCAATTAAAATAATGCAATAATAGATGTAAATATATTTATTCGAGGAAATACTTAATAAAAAATTGCGAACGTACTTGAACTAAACTTGCGAAAGTAAATTATATTTAAATGATATGCGCTTGGAAAAACGTATTAATAAACATACTGATATGTCGAAGATCTCAGTGAACGGTTAAATATATAAGTGAGACCTTGAAGCCGCCAGCCTGAGGCAGGAAATAACAGCTGATCAGGGCATGACAGATAAAGGGCACGATCGAACATGAAATACGCCGTCTGAGAGATATGATATAATTTTAAATAGTAATTATAATTAATTGATAACTGTTATTTATTAAAACGATAATAACTGAAGTCAACACTTGTGATTTGATTGTAGTTGAAATTCGTCTAATTTAAAGAATATAGCTATAAGGCTATGGTTATATAAATTAGTCTATATTTATTTCACAATGCCTCAAGACCAAGGTGTTTAACCAATGTGTCTTGCCTATACTCACCTACGGTGCCGAAACATGGACGCTTACTAAGCATAACATGCACAAAATAAAAGTGGCACAAAGGGCGATGGAGCTTGCTATGCTAGGCATCTCCCTCGTTGATCGTGTACCAAACGCAGAAATCCGACGAAAGACGAAAGTCGAAGATATTGGGAAGCGTATCACGAGGTTAAAGTGGAGATGGGCTGGACACTTGGCCAGACGAGAAGACGGAAGGTGGACTAAAGTCGTCACGGAGTGGTGGCCTAGAGAAGCAAAAAGGCCAGTGGGCAGACCACCCGCCCTATGGTCAGACGATTTTAGGAAGATGGCGGGTGCTCAATGGATGCGACTAGCACAGGACCGGGAGACCTGGCGCGCCTGTGAGGAGGCCTATGTACTATGTAGAATTATTGCCTACAGTCCGGTCAAAATAGGCGTAAAAATAGTGGTAAGCTAGTAATGGTTCGCATAGAGCAGAAAATTTGTATAGACCTACAAATATTCAAGGTCCAAGGTCAAAAGTATCGAGTTTTTTAAAATAAGTTAGAAAATTATACAAAATTGTATATCGTGCAATTATCTACTAAATATGGCCATATATGTTTAGTTTCCTTAGGAATTTCCAATTGGTTTCAAATGGTGATATCTTAGGAATATTTTTTTAAGCAGACGTGTAGGATTTTTAATATTTCATTTTTAATACTATATGTAACATATTTCACGATTTTCACCTCAATGCGAGTTATTGTTAATTGAATTGACTATTTTGACCAGACTATAAGTTTTACAGATCTTTTCAAATATTTATTTGCGCTAATCCTAAATTTTATTGCTTTAATAAAATAATTTACTTTTGAAAATAACATTTTATTCAATTGTTTAGACTACTTACAACCACTTTTTCAATATAAATATATTACTAACAATATAAACTTTCCAATTTGAAATCCACAAACAAAATAATCAATATTGGTTTGCATCAATTTGCTTTTGATTGCTTGTCTCTGTACTAATATTGTCGCTAACAATTTGCAATAATTGGTTTAGGACTAACACCAATAGTAGGGATTGACTATTAAGGGTGTAATCCCTGAATTATAATCATAAGATACGATCTAATAAAAATATATATAGCCTAAATTATATATTTTTGTAATTACTTTTATATATTGTATATTTTTTACTTATATACCTAGAATTAATTATGTTAAAACACAGTTTTTTTACTCGCTTCTAGGAACTCAATAAAAATGACTGGTACTGCATGTAATAGCATAACATTTTGATAGAATTTAAAACTCCTTTGGTTGCTATGGAATATTTTCAAATGTCGTATGTCTATAAATAACAATAATATATATGATGGAGTATCAACGTTACTGCTACAATCAATAATCAGGTATTGGAAGATAATAACGTCAGCTGGATTGACGTCTATATTCTAAGTTCCGATTACTTGTATTCAGCGTTGAGTCAAAATTATGTTAAAATTTTACCTTGCTTAAATTAAATTAAACGGATTAGTACAAATACTATAACCAAAAAAATCCTTTGGTAGAGTAAGTGTAGCTCGTTGATTAGTAAGGATACGAGTAAGCCATCCTCGATACAAGCGTTCTGTTTTAATTTGCACTGGAAACATTATATATAATTAATCATTAATACTTAAATCAAATAATAAAATTGATGAAATTAATATTATATCGTTTTGACGCTGTAACGCATATATGTTATAAGTAAAAATAAGTAAGTAAGTAACAGCCTGTAAATGTCCCACTGCTGAGCTAAGGCCTCCTCTCCCTTTTTGAGGAGAAGGTTTGGAGCTTATTCCACCACGCTGCTCCAATGCGGGTTGGTTAAATACACATGTGGCAGAATTTCGATGAAATTAGACACATGCAGGTTTCCTCACGATGATTTCCTTCACCGAAAAGCACGAGATGAATTATAAACAGAAATTAAGCACATGGAAAATTCAGAGGTGCTTGCCCGGGTTTGAACCCACGTTCATCGGTTAAGATTCACGCGTTCTTACCACTGGGCCATCTCGACTTTTATATATATGTTATAATGAAACCTTAATAAAATGTCATATAATGTACAGAGCACAGTATTATTAGATGTGTAGATAAAAATATTATTCAACTATTTAAAACTAAACGTCTCGTAAACGTAAATAATTAACTAAACTTTGGCAATTAATAAATTTAAATTTAACGTTTACATAAAAACATTAATAAACATAGCTTATTGAGTTCTTGATTATTTTGACACTAAATAAGCGTGAGTTCGTTCAATTCCTTAAAGAATATATGTTTATTTGTAGTTGACTATGTACTATTATTTGAGAAAATTAGTATTTACTCCTTCCTTGCCTTGCTTTGCTTTTTTATTTAATATAAGTAGGTGGACGGGCAAATGGACCACTTGCTGGTAAGGTCACCAACACCCATAGTCATCGGCACCATTAGAAATTACTTCTTGACCAAGTGTCGGTAATATTTACTCGATTCGGTGATACCTTTATGTACATGTATATTCAATTGAATCCTCTCACAGGATGATTCAAAAGTTTATATGGGCTGATTTCAATAATGTAAATTTAATGTATATTCAAAGGATTTATTAAGAAATTTAATGAAATATCGCCTTTTTAGTCGATTATGTTTAATAAAATGTTAGATTCTTTTTCAAATAAGCTTATTTAATAAACAATATTTACTTAAACTGTATACGCAAATTAATTATTTCATAACAAAATTAAATTTCTATTTCACAATATATTGTACAATTCCAACCCAATTGATAAGTAAAATTTAATCTATGTAATGGGTTTTCAATTCACTGAACTAGTTTAATTTGCTTAACCAGGAGGAGCATGGATAAACTTTTAGTAAAAGTATCGATCGTATGAGAAACTTAAATGAATAAAAGTTGACAAAGTTGTTTTAAAGTAATTATTACGCATTAATGCTCACAGCTGAAAATGTCTGATCCAAAAGCGTTCTTCCTAAATATCCAAATAATTTCACATGTATGATAAAAAAGTAAAACTGTAAAATTAAGTGTGTCTATGTTTGTGAACTATTTAAATACATTAGGTATTCTTAGTAACTTATTTTTATTTTTTTTTAATATTTGTACGCCCATTGTACGTGTGTCTATAAAACAATAATATTATGTATTTTATTAACATTTATAGCTTGAAAAATATATTTTTGTGTAGTAGAAAGTATATTATAATGACATTGAACTAGTGGAGGAAAAAAATTGGTTGATTCATTGATGATTACAAAGCTGCGTAGTTGAAAAGATACAAGATATTACTGATATCAGAGTGGTGTTTTTCTATGTGTATATGTATATATCTATATACATATATATATATCTATATATAAATATATATATATATTATATAAGAGATCAACCTAAGAGATCAATTCTATGTGTATATATATAAAAAGCCGAGATGGCCCTGTGGTAAGAACGCGTGAATCTTAACCGATGATCGTGGGTTCAAACCCGGGCAAGTACCACTGAATTTTCATGTGCTTAATTTGTGATTATAATTCATCTCGTGCTTTACGGTGAAGGAAAACATCGTGAGGAAACCTGCATGTGTCTAATTTCACTGAAGTTCTGCCACATGTGAATTCTACCAACCCGCATTGGAGCAGCGTGGTGGAATAAGCTCCAAACCTTCTCCTCAAAAAGAGGAGAGGAGGCCTTTAGCCCAGCAGTGGGACATTCACAGACTGTTACGGTACGGTATGTATATATCAATAAAAATAGAGGTGCATGGGTAGGTGGGATATTTGGGTGTATCGATAGATTGGTGTACAGATGGGTATGTAGGTAGGTCAATAGATAAATGAGTGGGTGTATAAGTAAGTGGATGGATTAAATGTTGCATTAGTAGATAGATAGATGAGAGGATGGGATGGGTGCATCATTGATTCTAGCAATCTCATGATGGTATACTGTAATTAGTAGTAGTAGTGTAGTAAACTTTTTTTTCACGGTCTTCATTTATTTTCCAAGGCCTGTTATCATTCTTAAAGTCGTAAGCTTCTTACACAATATTTTTACCCTTTAATATTTTTATCCCTTTTTCAATTAAACATGTGCTTAATCTTTATCTGGGATTCTTTTGTATAAGCCCTTTTTCCTATAAAAATCGAACCCAGTGAAGTCAGGAAACAGAGGTAGGTATGTTTATTAAGAGCTTTTACGTATGTAACAATGTCTAGGAAAAATATTTGGTTGTCTATATAAATGAGGAATAGAAGTAGACTAAAAAAGATCCCTTTTTACATGAACTCACTTTTAATTAACTTGTTAAAGTACAAAATCAGAAGATTGAGCACGATTTCTCTAATGTAGTTTTTACATGGCTTCCTGGCCTATATATGAAACACGTTGCAGACACAGTAAGTCTCAAAATACATCAAAATTGTTTTTAAGGCACTTGACTCAAATTGTTTATTATGCAGTAACTTTTTCCCATTTCGCTTAGTTTTTTTATAAAAACAGGTCTATAGTTATTGGGGTTCAAGTTCAATCGGACTTAAGTATTTGTTTTTTTTTTTCATTGGGTCAGAAATCAGTCTGCAACAGGAGATGGAATATACGGAATCTATATGGAATATCTCTACACAGTAAAGCATAAATAACATAAGTTGTGAAATCGACTACCTTTACAAAGGGCATTCTTAATGTCTAAAGATTTCAAAGGACAAATGCTCAAATATTTTTTTTAGGAAAAGTGCCCGATAGATGAATGCTCATTGTAATCATATGATATTATGAGTGACGAGCTAGTATAAAGTGAAGTTGTTGTCCCTAAAGTAGTAATCGATGTAAAATTATAATAAAATGGTCACTAATATACAATTTTAAGTATAACATTTTCGAAAATTTGTTGTTTGGATTAAATTTATTTATTATATAAATCTGTGTGTGTTTCTCTTGGCGAATAAATTATCCTTGGTGCTATCCAACACCTCAACTTATGGAAATTATTCCCCGCACTGAATGTCACTCTGCAAGAACACAAAAAGAGGTCCATATAAAGCCGAGCACTTAGACAACAAAATCACACAAAATAAACAACATTAATCTAGATAGATATGTCTACCCGTACTAAAACATACGTATTTTATACGTTCACATTAATCTGTCTCACCAAAAACACAAAAGTATATAGGGGTCCAATCGATAGACAACAATGAGGTTTCCTGTAGGCTGGTTGATCTCTTATGTAAAAAAATAAATTTAAAAAGTAAAAAGCTTAAAGACAGCTGCAACACGATTTTGAGTTTAAATTACGTAATGTACAAAATATAAAAAACGTTGACAAGCAAAATTTCATGCACGAACTAAACTAAACGAATGGTTGGTATTGATTTTAAAAGAAGTTACCGTAGTGTTAGTCACGCGCCGAACGGTCATCCATCGTCTTGCCGTCATTTCGTTCTGTTAGTATAATCATATAATTACCTTTGTAATAAATGCTACATAAAATAAGTTAAGTAGATAGCACATTTTATACATCATTCGAATATACTTTCGAAAGTGTATAAGTAAATAACAAAACTAAATATACCACGCGTTTTATTTAAACCAAACGAAATCGCTGCAAGCAAAAATTTTCGCTTCGTTTGTAACGATGAAAATAAAATCAGATAAGTGAAAAACAAGCCTGTTATCTTCAATTAGTTTCCGAAGAGAGCGGTCGGATCAGAATCATAAAGAGAAACAATATAGGCAGGAGGCACTCGAACGGGATACTGTAAGGAAAATATTCCCCTGATAGTATAGCGGCATGTAGTGTCTTATCGCTCAATATATCTTGCTACCTTTGAAGTCAAGAAAACGGGGAACATCGTAGACGTGTACAGATAAGGGAGTTTTATGCACTTTATAAAAAGAAATTGTCTGAGCGAGACGGGTAGAATGCTCGCTTTCAACGGTTATGTAGTCCCTGTTTGGTGTAGCATATTCTGTAGTAGGTCAGCTTAAAAAAACATGCTTGCGGTCCATCGGCAAAGTGGCGTTGTGGATAGTAGGACTGGATTTCTTATTGCTTCACCTCGTCGTGCTCACTCGCGTCGAAAGATTGACATCATTTACGGAAAGAGTAAAAAAATTTAAGTGTCTAAAACAGGCAATAACATAACAACATTATACTTTGTTGATTAGAAGAAACGCTTTTTAAAATGGTTTTATGTATTTTACTTATACGAGTATGGACGAACAGGTACTTCTCATACATACTCGTATTTTAATTAATTCGATATGCGATATGTTGTGACGCAACAAAATTTCTAGTTGAAAATGAAAGAAACCAATTACCTTCGATGGTAATTTGTTAAATTGATAAAAATAAACATTTATTATTAATTCATTTTAATGGACAATATAATAAAATCAATAAACAATTTTATTAGTTACCTAAAAAGTAACATATACGACGTACTTTTTGTCATGTGTATTATACATCACTTTGTAAATGAATTTCTCCATTTCGAAAGTTGTGTGAGATTTTTGATTCAAAATTGCAAGCATAAGTTGAGTCACACGCGACATCTGTCGGTGTTGCCACGTATTGTTACTAGGAGACATATTCTTTTGCGGATTCAAAGTAGCCAACTTTAATTCATTTCACGGTAAAACTGTGACTCATGGGAATAATGACTAATTCCATGCTATAGTGAGTAGTAACTTATTTCCTAAAATTGTAATTATGATAAAAATATTTATATACATATATATATGTTGTATTTCAGACTCCGGTAACAGAGACAATGCAGTTATTCCAAATTCTTGTGAAATTGTGAGTATTTCTTACATAATTAAGTGTTTACGACTAACTTTTTTTTTTCTTTTAAATTTCCAAATCATTGATAATTAATAAAGTAATTAACACCTATGAAACAGTATTAAAACCTAGAAATGGTTGAATTTATACAAATTTTAAAGACTGAAGAAGGTTGTTATAAATCTTTCAAGTTACCTTCAAGAGTTTCTTCTTATCCTGTTCTTAATAAGAAGTTTAATGTTTATTGATCAAATAAGGTTCAATTAGCTTAAGTAACTAAATAAATGACGTAAAATTGTGGTTATAAATTACTCAAAGTAGTCCTTAATTATCCGGTGAACTAGAAATATATGGACTAGACAAAATAAACTCTTTATAAAATATAAATTATAAGAACCTAATACCAATTAATATACGAACAAAATATACCAATATAACATACCCATGAATTATTTAAAAATAATAATAAATATTATGTATTTAGCTTGGCTATATTTTGTCAGCTAATTTCTATTATTAAAAAAATTGGCTTTATAAACTTCTGTCATTTCTGACATTTAAAAAAAGGGCCTTCTTTTTAAAGGTTGTTAAAAAAAATTTAATCACCCGCTAAACAACGTTTATAAATAAAGTCAAATATTTTTATACACTTTAGGCAACTCATTCATAGTGTTATATAAAATTAAAATGGGCATTTTACTTTCCTACATTAAATTGAATTATTAATTTCGATCAAACTTGCCATTGGCTGAGACATTACATAAGTCGTAATAAGTACGACGAATCGCCAACACTCACAAATAATGAAACGTAATTTACATAATGCTTTAGTTATTCTCATAAATTCGTTTGATAATGATGCATAGTTTAAAAGCCGTGGATTATCGTAATAAAAAAGTGAGCAAGTAATAAAATCGTTTCGTGTTATTCAATTAACTTTAGGAGCAACGTAATACTCGGTATTCAATTCGATTAGTCTAAAAAAAAAGTAAAAATCGTTGTTTATACAACGTACGATACGGTTTTCACTTCCAAACGTCGCCAGAACTTATGTTCAATTTTCATTGTACGGGTAGCTTTAGCACGCACCGTGTGCACGGGATGGCAGTGGCGACTAATTACTGACCCGAGGGGTTACGTCCGACCGGTATCGAAATCAGATTAGCGATATATAATCGACTGCCTCTATTAAAAGCTCTCATACGTTATACTTCCAATATTGGCCATTTTTAACGAGTTTTCCCTTTCCTTAGCTTGATACGCAAAGTCGAATACTACTTCTGATTTAGTTAATATATTAAGTCACTGATTGTTTATATTGTCTAAACATATAGGAAAAAAATACAATAACAACAACCTTATCGAACAATACGGATTTTACATTTTTTTAATTGAAACCTTTGTGTATCTTTATTCGATTGAAGTAAGAAAGAGAATTACTTTTCAAATGTTCTAGATTTATCAAAAGAAATTCTGTAAAGACTCGAATAATACTTTTGCAAACCTTTGTTAAAAACATTGATATCTCAATTAGTAGAACCAACTTAATCGCGAAAATTTTAAACATACTTATAAGTATTTTAAAAAATCTCATTTTACAAGACTTGCCGAGTATTAAAGCTTCAGTTACTTTATTTTTTACAACAATATCGTATCTAATTAACCTTTTTAGCGCTACCCAGTATCGCTCCGACTAATTTAAAGGGTAGTTAAATGCGAATATATGCGAATGGATAAAAAATGTTACATTGCCGATTGCCGCCATTGTCGGTCCCGAGTGTATTGTTAAAGTCCACGATCAGATTACATTTAACCTTTATTGTCCACTATTTCTGTCCAATGTGCTCGTGATACTGTTTGGCTAATTCTATACAAAGTAAAAAAATAATTAGCATCAAGAAATTTGTATGGATTCTTAAAACTTGATAAGGGTAAACTACAGAATAAAATGTTAAGTTATTTTATTTCCTAAAGTTAGTGGTGCATTGGCGATGTGAGGAATAGTTAATGTTTCTTAAGGCAGCAATGTCTATGGCGACCACTTACCATCAGTTAGTCCAGTTGCCAATCTGTCTACCTAAAATAATAAAAAAGGAAACAGTAAAATAGTGTCAAAGACATTACAAATACATATATCTACCCATACATCCATTTTTATACATAATTTTAAGGATGATAAACGGTCACGTGATAGTTGTCACTTATGCTTTTTAGACATTTTTATTGTTTTTAAAGTATATCCCGTAGTCAATATTGTCAACTATAATTACTAAAATGTGTTGGCTGTTATATCTTATTACATTGGCTTTTTACTTGGATCACAGCGATACATTTATATGACTTTTGGTTTGTGAATAAATTTTTAACATCAAGAAAAATATTCACGAATATTTACTTATTCTTTTTGTAAAAATTATAATTATATACTTTATTCGTAATTGTGTAAAAATATAAAATAATGTTTAAGTTTAATCTACGTTAATTCATTTCAAAAATAAAAGGTTTCTATCAGTCTCTTATAATATCTCTTATGATGTCAATATTTCTAAATATTTATACGTATAACACCAAATTGTTCATTAGTAAATACCCGCAATGCGCAAATGTTATTATTGGAATCATATCGATGTTTTAAACTCTCGTAACATTTAGAGCTTTGTAATAAAATACTTTTTGATAACAATAAATATTATGCACAGACCAATATTATGATAAAAAACGTAACGTAGCTTTAGTCTTACAATGAATTTAACACACGTATGTCAAACTTATTTATAATCAAATAACGTAGTACTTCAAAATAACTTTAACATACATTCAAATACAGTTTTTCTATAATACTTAAACATACGTGAGTGTAAGCATACAGTTCAATGAACTTTATAGCCAACTATTTCATGCGGAAAAAAATAATTTACATCTTGATATCATCATCATCAAGTAAAGACAGGCTAAATAGTTAACGGTCTATGCAGTCAGATGTTAGTTACTCGTCTCACTCAGTACTTCGTCTATGAAGAAACAATATAAGAAGAACTAAAGCTTATCTTAATAGATAGAAGTGACTTAATTAACATAAAGTGCACAAACGAAGGGGGTTCTGCGACTTGTTTATCGGTTGCATAATAATCGCCAAGCGTTTGCACGAAGTAATGAAGCTGTCCTGACAATTTCTGGCTCAAATTTACACAATTAAGAAATGTACTTCAATATTTTTTGTATTAATATGACTTAATCGTAATAATATTTCAAGACGCGTTAATTTTTGAGTTCTCTGTGGTAGTTACATATTTCCAAATAATCAAACGTAGATGAAACAAATGTGGACCAAAAGTGGCAATCTTTTTTATTTATTTTATTATTTCTTTGAACAGAAAGCTTTTTAAACGACCACCTTCAATAGATTCGTTAAATCAATAAAAACAAAACTTCTTAAAATAAGTATGAAAACAAAACTTGTATTACAAAAATAATTATCAAGCTGTTTTTAAAGAAATATTTGCTATTCATTACTTTGATTACACCTTGATAAGTAATCGAGGATGACAATTCTAGTGTTCAAATTACTAGGTCAAACGAATGATCTTAAGTACTGGCAATTTGAACAAATCATCGTAACTAGGACACATTATTACATGATGACCGTGTCAGATGCGCAGAGTCACCTACATTTTAGATTTATAAACCGTTAGACAAATTACATCACTACGGTTATGTCAGGTAAACGGTGCTGCGCATTAATTGAAACAAGAATGCAAGTACACAGACTTCGATTAGTTTAAGTGTTTTAATCGTTTACACAAGATTAATCTAATAAAACAAATGGATTAATTAATGTTAGTGCAAAACACATCTGCGCGCTATTCATATAATAGAATTGGTTGCTATCTCCTTAGCACAACACACTCGCAAAATATGTTTTCGTGTCCTTGAATCCCGAATCGGCTTACTTAGTAATAAAGATGTATGCTACTTCAATGATTAAATACGCTTGAGGTACTTGAAATGTATCGAATACATTGAAATAGAGCAATTGTGACGATTTGGTATAAAAATAATAATTATAATTATTACCAAACATTACAATACCATGTATTGTTTTTATCAAGAAAATAATTTATTTTATTTTATAATATAATATGTTCCTGCTTGGTGATATCTGTGGCTTTATAAAGGCCCTGATTACTGACCCAAGTATTACGTATGGAAGGCGGCAAACTTTAACAATGAACAGTTTTCCTCGCAGTACGGGCAGCTATTATAAAATGCATGAGCTACCTCAAATCCATAGAGAATTCATATGCAATTCGTCGAACGCAGATTGTTCGTGTTAGCTATATGAATATTAATTAGTAATGATATGGCTACTCCTGTGTCGCACATTCCAAATGCGTTGTCCCATACCTTTTGTTCCATGTCCTTCAAAGCCTAACATGAACTCAATAGCCACTTCCTGGGCTTAAATTAATGTTAGCGAAACGACTTTGTGCATAAATAACTGAAAAAATACTGTGACGAACCCTGAATTTTGATTGCGATAGTGGTAGTTAAATGAGCTCAGTCGCGTGAATATTTTAGTAATGCGACCTCAATTTTTATTGGTTTAGAAGTGAAAGTTTTGGTATGTTTAATATTTTCCTTAATTTAAATGACTGAATCAATATAACGTACATGAATAAATCTTATGTATTAATTGAACTCGTGATTGTTGAGTGAAATTACATACACGTCCCGTATTTATTTTGTATTGTAATAGTTTTTTTTTTATTTCCGAACTCTTAGGACGTGTCGGATTATCGCCCCATCGATTTATGAGAGCGAGGGAATAAAGAGTGCACCTGTGCACGAAAACATATTTTGCGACGCAAACCCTTGCCCTATAATATCAGATGCGTAGTGTGACTTATATCCCTTATAGCCACCGTGGCCGGAATCGGTCAGGTGGATCTCAAATACTTTTTACCCGCGGCTTCGCTCCCGTGCTTGTTACTGAAATAAAAAAGTAGTCAATGTTAGCTACATGGGTCAACAAAAAACAAATTAAACTTTTGAAAATAAAAACATCATAATCAACATATCATCAAAATCATTCTAGTTGCTTATGCTAAAACAAACAGTCGATTTACAATTTTATAATGATGTAGATATTTAAATTTAATTTAAGTTAAAATAATGAATTTACTTCTATTTTTAAATAAAATGATACAAAGCCTGGTTAAAGAGTTAAGTTTAACAAAACTTATGTACGGATTTAAAGTTTACCGAGGATTTGGATTTAGCTTTGATTTTAACTTCGGATGAGTTGGAGGTTCTTCGCAGTCTCTTCGTCGTCTGTGCTGTTAGTATTCCTAACTTTACATGGCACTTACTTAAGTACTGTATCAATTCTAAAAAGCGGAATTAACTAATGCTGTATGGTAAACATGAACACTAAAGAAATAAGCATCTCTTAAAACACTCGTACTCATATATTATTCTAAATCTATTTAAATAATAATATATTTAATAACTCTGTCGAAAGATCTGACTAATGTACGACTAATATTTTACTAATATGAATAAAATTAATGTTATTAAAAACCTACAAATCTATCCTCTGATGAGACAGCAGCTTAGATAACGCAATATAGAATCTTCACAAGAAAAAGTCCATTAACACCCGAGTTGAGTTAATATGATAAGAAAAACATAAACCCGACAGGCAAATGTAGAAGATTAACTAATAATAAATCGATCATAGGAAATCAAAACGCTTTCGGTTTCAATGCCCAATAAATTAAAACGATTTATTGAAAGTTGGCGTGTTTTATGATCATTTATAGTAACATTAAAAACAAAAGTTAAAACATTTTACACAAAATTAATTTGCATAAAAAATGAAGAGTTCATCAAACGCTATATTGCAGGTGATTGGTCGGTGCCCTCGTAACACGCTAAAAGGACATCTAGCTAGACCTATAAGTTCTAACGGCAACGCTAAACGATTTCTATGCTCATTCATTTCGTCCAATGACCCTTATAAAAACTGAAGTCTTAATACTTACTTGATTTTTTTAATTAATTTAAATTAACACTTCGAAGTAAATACAGTTATATTATTTTAATTTTATTTTCGTTTAAACGCTTAAACGAATAGTTTCATTACAATATATGTTCACTACGAGTACATTATATGCGGGAGTTCAAATAATCAAATTATCATTATCTGTTAATGATTAAGAACGTATTTTGGTCACGAAAATTCATATAAATTTTTTTTGTGTGAACATTGGTTAAGGGTAGACGATTATATGATGCAAGGAATCAAGTCAAAATAATCCTTTAAAAATTATTCTAATATTTGAATACACTAGTATTTTAATAAACTATATTTAAATCAGACTTCCGCTAAGTGCAAATAAGTAATTCATATTTTTAGTACCAACATGTAAGTTATAAGTAATCAAAAAAAAGTATATATTGTACCTTAAAATGCATGTTGTGGCTGTCTTGAAGAGTCGCACATTTTATGTTAAGTTTAAATGTGTTTTTATTATTATATGTGTAAGTGTAGTGACTGCTAATTTTCTTTAATAAAATAAAATAAACAAAATAAGTCTAGTATGTACAACTAAAGACTTCCGTTTTCGTGAATATTAAAATTACAATAAGCCAAAATTTAGATAGTTTTATATTTTAGTCCGAGTCCGATACGAGATAATTTAACATTATGAAGACTAATCAATTGTGTATTAGAAATATTCAAATAACAGATTTTTTTAAAGTACTTACCTATAAGATTGAAGTATTCAAAGCAGACTGCCAACCTTCGCTAGTAGGAGTGGCACTCGAAGAAGAAGAAGAAGACCTATAAGAAGTAAAGCTGTATCGTTTACATGTAGATAATTTGTTTAATTTAAAACGTTAATGGCACAGACAGATATTACCTACGTTTTATAAAATATTGACTCAGTTTAAGCAACAAGGAAAGCAAATTTATTAGTTAATTCGGTCAACACCGGTATTATTGGACGCGTAAATTATAATTTTCACCTTGTAAGTAAGTATGGCGTCGATTGAATTGAAACGGGCATAGGGTCAGCTAACTGACAAGTCATGCGATATAATTGTAGAGCCTCTATGTCATTTAAGCATTGGCTAACCATGAATAGCAATATAGGTTCAATCAAGTAAAAATTCTTTAGAGCACTTACATGATTAAACTAAGTTTTCGTGTACATTTACAACTTTATTTAAGATTTTGCTGCGGGTTTTTTCTTTAATGAGTATTCTATTGAACTTTATATTTCAGCTAGACATAGTCTAACCGACATTGCACTTTAAGAGCAATATCCGAGGACTACAAGTTAAAAGTCTAGTTTTGTTGTAATTTAAATGTTATTTCGCTAAGTGTAGATTAACACGCAATACTAAAATAATTCCTAAATATTACTCAATGTTTCTGTCAATTTAATCTTAGCATACATTCTATGCTACACTATGAAAAAACATGAGACATGTACACTCATTTTTAACAATTAACAATTGGCATATTTTTCAATACTTAATATTTAATTGAATCATGATGTAAATACCATAAGGGGTCCAGTAGGCTAAATTACTTTTTCTTTGATTTCTTTTTCTTAGATATTCTTGAACAATTTTTTTCCTTCTGTTAACTATTTTCACAAGCATATCTTAAATGATAAGTTATGGCTTCGGTCTTATAGATAGCATTTCGCACAAACGGTTGTTTTCGATCACAGAAAGCTGTGATTTCCAACCATCGGTCCCTTTCGACGCCATTTTGGAATTGTCGTTAAATCGTTAGCTCATCGTAAAACCTTTGCCAAACAATTGCAAATTATAGTAATACATTAAATATTATATATTGCTATATTCTGGATATCATATGAGTGGATATAAATCTACCGTAAAATATACCAACTTTTGTTATTGACTATTTGTAATACACCACACAGATCATAGAGCAGTTATTCGTTATATTAAGATATTATAAATTATAATAATGTTTTTTTTAATTGTATTATGAATTTAAATTTTAATTCAATGACAGAAAAATAAATAACGCATTGTTTTTCGCATAATAATTAAATACTCTTTAAATACTATTAACATCTTATGAAAACGAACGCCTTACCATTTATTCTCGTAAGATTATTTATATGTGATAATTATCTCAACAAATAACAGTACTTGTTTGTGATGATAAATGTTATATTTTTCTTACATGTAAATATAATAAAATAAGTACTTATATTAAAAATATCTGTATTAAAAGGCACCTTTGTTTTTTTATATATTTATAGTTATTTTGTTCGAAATGAGTTATGTTCATTAAAGAACATCGGCAGAAAGTTTGCTAAAGATATAAAATTTTGGATCTAATTTCTAAGGATTTTGTCTTTTTTATGTATTTATAGACTCACGATTGCCACCAGTGATTCTGTTAGCAAATACTGTACAAAACGGAACAAGCTTAAGTAGAATATGTCCATTCTCTATTTAGTCATAAACGATAGTCTATGTTGAATTTGTTAGCAATCTGAAATAAAATAATAATAATAAATGAAATTTTGTTAATCTATCAATTAATGTTCTTAGAATGATAATTTAACTAACAATTTATTAAATATATCAAACAAACAGCTTTATTTTGACCGATCTAGAGAAAAATCCATGTTTTCTATCTCTATGAGTATTGTGACAATTCTAGTTTCACGGAATGGACTTTATTTTCCGATTAATTGTCGTAGCCCAATATGGTTTTATTAATAATATTTTAGCGCAAACAGAATGAAGTGAATAGTAAAACTAAGGGAAGATAGATTTACGAAAGTACTATATTATGAAAATTTATATCTTAAATTATCTTGTGGAAATTCATATAATTATAAAAGGGGTTAAAAATTGTTGAAGGTAAAAATACACAGACCAACATTGCGGTAAGTTAAATTGTGTGTAATCGTTGGCAAAACTTCAGTGCGGTTAAAAACCTTCGCAATAATCGTGCCGCAAATAAATACAGAAGGGATTAGTGCAGTGGGCTGTAATGTTGAACAAAGGGGTAGAGTAGAAGTGACCGTGCAGTCGCCCACGCAGACAATGCACTGTGCAGCGCGGTCAAGTTCGGTAATTCAGAGGCAGCGGGCCGCGGCTGTGTCTATAACGACCGGTGTTTGACCTACCCGACCTAGAGATTTTAACCTCTTGTTACCTTTTCATTAAAAGTATACATTAGTCACTGATATTATCAATTAATTTAAAAAAATACATTTTAAGGTTATATTTAGTTTTTTGCAATTTAAATTTAACTATAAATTATGTTTATGAGGTTAATTTTAGTCAAACGGTTTTCTTTTTTCGAATGTCAAACGAATGATGGCAAAAAGTAAGTAATCAGAACTACTAAACATCCGCTAAAAAGCGTTTATGTAGGAACTTATTGTCTCCGGCTATTTTTTAATTAAAGTTGTTTTAATTGAATATTCATCCAATTACAAAAATAAAAATATTAACACTAAGCATAACAAAAATAAAATTACTATTACCATATTTGATCTGAGTAACAGGAGATATTACAATCTCCTGTTATTCAGATTTAATAGAAATTATAATGTAATATAATCATTATTAACTCTAAAATATGATTTTCGATATGATTGATTAAAATTCTGTCAAAATAAATACTTGTAAGGCTAAGATTTATCGTAGTTTAATTCAATTAAATTCCAATATGTACGTGTACGAAACCTTGTAACCAGCCATTGTTGCGCATGTTCAAAGATCATTATGCAAAACGAATAGCAGGCGTAAATGACGTTTCTAATTATTATCATTGTAAAACAATACGATTCGGTACAAAGTAAATACTAACATTATAATGTCAACGCCACAATTCAGTTCTCCAGAGAATAAAAGTTACGCTTGTCGTTTGTTATTTGTAGCTTCCACGTTAAAATCAAAACGCAAGTTGAAAATAATAAAATATACTCTACATTGGCAATAACGAGAAATAAGACACATCGCAATGTTCGGTCGCCATAAAGTCATTTCGAAACTCGGTACGAACAAATTTTTAAATTCATAAAAATAAATAGGTTATATTATAGTTAGCTTCCTCCGTCGCTCGTCGGAACGACTGCTGCTCGTTATTCCTGTTTAGACCATATCTAATTCACGACGTGCGACGGGAGCCAGATTGTCGCGATGTGCCAACGAGGAAATGTGAAAAGTTCGCGAGTTATCCGATATCTGCCGCACATCTGCTTAGAGAACGTGCCAGAGAGACTATTGTATATGTGATGAGATGACACTTATAAGTCTAGTCTGGTCTACTCGCCCGGTTGCTACACTTGACATTGTTTCTTAAATTACACAAACGTTTTTATATTTATTAAGCCTACAATATAACCGCAATCACTGTTTTTTTTCAATCAAATAAATATACTCGTTTTATAAAATGATCATTTCACACTTATCATATGATCTTTTGTTCTTAAAAATGTATTAGATTTTAAATTTTATGTCATATTATCTGAAACAGTATATGAGCCCCAATCAAAAATATGAATGTTATCATTTAAACCATTTTCTGTCACTAGACATGCACTTGAAAGTTTAAGTGGCACCCGCGGCCGATATTTTATAATATTATATAAGAATAATATAACAATGTATGTAGATGTAGATATACAAATACTTTTATAATATATAAGAATATAATTTAAAATTGAAGAAGCTAAAGAATAAAAACAAAAGCACTAATATTTCTAATAAAAAAGGTAATATCATAAATCAATAGTTTCAGGGATATTATTAGATTATAAACAATAAGTTGCTCAAACGAAGAAGGATTTATTCAAAAATATATTGAAATATTTAACAATTTGTAAGACCTGAATTCTGATAATGAGTTAACGGGTAAGCAACATTCAGTATTGGTTCGAGTTTTTGTTAAATACCTTATACACATGGTTGAAATTCTTGTTAAGAAAAAAACATCTCGTCTGGACTAAATTACCTTATTCAGGCAAAGGTAATTATTACGCGAAAACGGCATCATTCATTTATTGGTTAAGCTGAGTGTAATTGAACTCCTATAGTTGTTTTATTAATCGATGTCACTTCATTTATCATACACCAGTCCATGCCTCGGGCATCTTTTCGTCCCGTGGGTCATGCTGAACTTGGAAATATGTGTTACGACATTGGTTGTTCAGTGACCGAATCCTAGAGACTAAACATTATATAAAGAGCATTTTGTTGATATATATATATAATATATATATATATATATATATATATATATATATATATATATATATATATATATATATATATATATATATATAATATATAATAATATATATATATATAATACCAATAATGATCCATTCGTTACATCACGGTCTGTGCAGAATAAGAATAGTTTTAGTATCTGAGCATTTTTGTCCACTCGCAAGCACTTCGCTTGCGAGTGCTCGCGAACTCCAATAATCTTGAGTGGCGTGATAAGTAATAGATCAGGCTAATACACTTGATTGGAGGAATTAAGTGGGAATATAATTTAGAACTGACTGAACCAGTCTCAGTTCCTGAGTCAGCTCCAATTTGTCCACCCACCGTAAGATACATTTTGCAATTGAGTAGATTGTTCGCTTATGTTAGTTTCCTTTTTAGAGACAAAGAACTCGTCTATAGGTCTGTTCGAATACCTACATTTTGTGACCATACTTGAAAATTATTGCAAATTATTGAGGTTTTAGTATGATAACATTATACATTATACCTAATTTAAATAAATTTAATTAAAAAATATACATATATAGTTTTTTCTCAAATACAAGATAGTTTAAAGATAAATGAAAACTTTGACCTTTTTTAAACAAAATTATTTTATTTTTTTAATAGGTGGTAGAAAAACATATTCGTGCAAAGTAAAAATATATACATTAGTATGCATTTAGTACGAACACCGTTGTCTAATCTAATCTAATCTCTGAAAACAGATATGGCCATATTTATTTGTCTTCGTGTCCTTAAAAATATATTTTAACCGGGTCGATTGAATTTAGTTGAAAATTTCCTGTTTTTTCTTTTTATTTTATATTATTTCTTAGTGTGTGCACATCACTAATATTGATATGAATTTTATTGGTGGTAGGGCTTTGTGCAAGCTCGTCTGGGTAGGTACCACCCACTCATCAGATATTCTACCGCAAAACAGCAATACTTGATATTGTTGTGTTCCGGTTTGAAGGGTTAGTGAGTCAGTATAATTACAGGCACAAGGGACATAAAATCTTGGTTCCCAAGGTTGGTGGCGCTTTGGCTATGTAAGCGATGGTTGACGTTTCTAACAAAGCCAATGTCTAAGGGCGTTTGGTGACCACTTACCATCAGGTGGCCCATATGCTCGTCTACCTTCCTATTCTATAAAAAAAAAGAAAAACAAACGTTTACTCAAAATTTCTAAAAGTGTATGGTTTATAGCTTATAGTTTCAGTTGTGTTCGGAGGTTAATCAGAATACATATGTGTATCACGAAAACAATAGTTTTGCAGTTTCATGTTACTTCATTTGGTCTAGTGGCTTGATATAAGGCCGCAGACCCGAAGGTCATGGGTTCAATTCCCAATCGGGTCGGCCCAATAAAAAGTTATTGGGTTTTTCCATCAGAAAATTCTCAGTAGCAGCCCGGAATCTGTAAGTTGGAAGTGTGTACACTCCCGTGCCTTGGATAGTACGTAAAGCCGTTGATCCTGCGCTTGAACTCTTTCCGGTCGTGTCGGATTGCCGTCCCATCGGACTATGAGAGCTGAGGAAGAGAGAGTGCACTTGTGTTTGCGCACACACTTGTGCACTATAATATCTCTTGCGCAGTTGGCAAATCTCTCTTGAGATTGGCCGCCTTGACCGAGTGTCTGGAGGACATTATTATTATTATTATTTTAATTTACTTCAAGTATAAAAAATACTTGTTACATGTGAAATGCTCACGTGGCAACATTGAAACTATAATTGTTATTCAATAATTTTAACATAATTTAATGCTGTATAATTAAAAAATAAAAAAATATACTATTTTTATATGTGTATGATTTAGGAAACTGTTTAAAAAATTTAAGCAATTTTCCCTTTATCTTTATTGACGGTTTGATAGTCACATTCGCTTTGATCACGAAATGGCTTGAAGTTTGCGACATCTTAAAATAAGAACAGTTACATATTTGTGCTGACTAAATAACATGCTTGAAATAGACGAGTGTTAAACTATAAATGTTAAAATAAAACTTTGGTCTTCATAATATAAAAATATATAAATAAAATAATAAAATATTCATTTGTATACCAAACAGTTAAATAACAATATCACACAAACTACTATATGTAATCAATATATATATATATATATATATTTATAACATGGCAATGAATCATTTTAAATTTATTACCAGACTTATATGATATTCAATAAATATGTATTTTGAGCTTGTCTTACGAGAACTGGCAATGCGTTCCATAACAGGACAGCTAGAACGCCGAAGCAACGATTATGAAATTTTGTGTTGTGATTGAGCGTATTGTGTACACCGACTTTGTAGAGTAATAATAAAAATTTTATCGGTACTTATGAACAGTATAATTAATATTTATAGTCATCATTATCACATTATTCTGATTTTTCGTTATCCATTCGATATATAACATCATAAGTATTTTATGTTGTTAATATTATGAATGATAATTATTATTTTATATTCATTGATAATACTAATACATATTAATATATTTATTCATAACATAACTTGGAAACGATTGATATCAAGTAATCAGTATTAGGAAGACATGAATGTGCAAGTGGACGTGTATCAATGTATTTCTTTCTAAGAAGCAAAATACAAGAACAACTAAATGCAGTGCTTTTTGTGGTGGGTGCGTTTTTATTGATGAGAATGCAGACGAACAAATGAGCTAAATAGTGGTTTGTAGTCTGGTTATTTCTGACAATTAACTTTATAAACGTCAGAAGTAGTATAACACATTCCGTGTATTGTCAAAGCTCTGATACCAGCTGGATCTTTATCAAAGAGTTCTCCGTAGTGCTTACAGCTATTCTTGTACTGTAAATTTACTTCTTACAAAAAATAGGAATCAACCAGTATGTTATTTTTTTTGTATTATTTATGTACAGTAATAAAATATAGCCTTTTCCCATCAAAGACGCAGTAACGATAAACAAACCTTAAATTTACGTATTTATTCGATTTGCTAATAGCTCTGCTATATTATAAAGTAAAATAAGATCTTGGTTAATATATTTTTATTTATATTACAACACTATTCCCCTTAACTAATTATATTCACTTTAAATTTACTTCTAATTCTCCGATAACAACTTCGCCGACATTCAAAACGCCATTAGATTAATTAATTATTATTATTCTAGATCTCCACCAATGATATCATTTCAATTCAATGTCAAAGTTGTTTATTTATCTTTACTCCTTCGATTGGAATATACTATAAGATCTTTGATACTTTTTAAATATTTATTTTTATCACAGTACAAAACATTGAATATCACATCCAAATTGTCTTTATATTTAGTTGTCAATCAACAACAAATTACTTCATGTCACTTACATGACATTCTTAATTTTTTTTTTCAATTTAAAAATGTATAATTAAGCAGAAAGATATTCGTTTAAAGTTTCATTTACATTTAACAACAATGTGTAATGTTCGAATAAAAACTTTTAATGAGTGTAGAGACTACGGTAAATTATTTTTTGTGAAACTTACAATTAGAAAAAGAGATACAAAAAAGGGGAATAATAAGATGAGACGTTTATCGTCTAATACGTTAATACTAAATAAAAGCGACAGTATCTACCGAATAAGAATTTATTAAAAAGAAGAAGAATCAAACTTACCTTTCTTTACAAAAAATGCTGTAATTTTGCCAAGAAAATTATTAGAGAGATTTCCGCTTAATAACTGAAATAGACATAAGGGATTAATTATATACATATACACTAGCCTTTCAATTTGTGACGCTACTCTGCTGTGTGGTTAAAGTGTAACCTTTTTGTGATGTTAATTATGTGTTACTTGTATAATAATACCTTTAAAAATACAAATGCTTCCCGATTTAATAATGTTGGTTTCATACATATCGCAATCATACATAAATTATTATAAACTGGTGTTTATTTATTTATGCGTTAACGGTTATATGTTAACCAAAAAAAGGTCTAGGTAGGTCTTGATACTATAAATATATAAATCTAAAAACTATAATACATTGCTTAAAAATAACATGAAAAATATTATACGGACATCCCTCAATATACGAAAAGTGGAATTGCCACGAACTTATAAATAACTATTGAGATATTTACATTTTTATTGTGTCCAATAACAATTTATCGTTCGACTTAGAGTATTTTTGCTTATAGAAATTTGAATTTCGTGATAAAGTAGTAGACGTCTCTCCATAGTCGTGGGGGTCGCCTATTGAGTAATCGATGCTCGTCACGATTCACTCAATCAGCAACGACACTCGGTCTAAGAAATTAGTTTTTTTTTTTAAACACGAATTACGTTCATCGTTTGTGTTGATTAAATGTAACAAGTTTTCTAAACATTTTTAAATTATTCGACGATAAACCGTAACATCGCGTTTTCTTTCTGACTTGATGTAGATATATTTTATGATCGTCCATGAAAACCCTTTTATTTCTAGTAATAAAAAGTATCCTACTTGTGTATACATAGTATAAAAGCTAAGGATCACGCTGTAAAGTTTAATGAGAATCCATTCGATGATAATGATGATCCTGGCCAATGTGGGCGATGGTAACCATTCTCCGGGGAGAATAGTAAACTGCAGGATATTATATGATTAGAATGTGTACGTAAACTCAAATGGACCCCTATTCCTATCCTTCATTCTCAAAATAAGATAGGACTGCGATTCAGACATCTGACATACCGAAGATTAATCCCAGGACCTCTGAAACTGAAAACGGTCTTATAAACTAGCCACAAGACTAACGAGGCAGTCAAAATCTATTTATTTGTTAACTGTCAGATAGAAAATATTTTTGTAAAATGTTATTTTCGATCTCTTTATTGAACTTTCCTTAGATTATACGATTTAATTAAATGAATCTTATATTTTATAATAAAATCAGTGCTTAATTGTTTTTAATTATTAACACTGCTTTAAATTTGAGTTTAAATAAATTAAGAGACGTGACGTAATAAAAAGAAAAATTTACAAGCAACGAATAATTCCTTTGAATTTATCTCTAACTATATGTCTGCTGCAGACTATCAGGTGGCGAAATGATAATTCAGTGCCACCCCCGACCGAGCGGGAGCACATGTATTAGGGAATAGCTCTCGATGGTCTCGGGAACCTGCAGCTGAAAGCTCTAGTACTTTATGGCTGTGGTCAAAGCACCGTGATTTCTTTTTCGCTAACGACTCGGGATCGGGATGTTCCTGACGTTCAAGTCAATTGAATTAATTTACCTCGGTAATATAAGGAGAAAGTACAAACTCATGGACTTTCTTTTTTTTTTAAATTACAAATGCTCATATGCTAGAAATTATATGGTCGACATCAAATTTAAAACATTCTCTCGGACTCTGAAAGCAATAACAGTTCGAGTGGATCATAAGATTTATTTTTGCATTGCCACCCGCGGTTTTCACTTTGTCTAATTCAGCATTTACAGTAGGGATAGTGCGGATAGAATCATAAAATGCTCTATAAAACTGCTCGTATGTCTATTCTTAAACGACCTACTTTATGAGCTCCTTTTCAGATTTGCTGCGATAGCCTTATTTGAAAGAAAAAAGATATTTTAACAATAATTTCTAAATGTTACGTGACATATAACAACTGAGAGCAAAATCTAGAGAAACTGTTGTCCATTAATTTAGCATGGAATTTATTCCATTCATTTAAAACAAAAATTTGCCCATGAGCACTCCAAAGGCACCCCGAGTCACGACACGGACCGGCTCCTCCGCTCCAGGGAGAGTTAACCTCGTTACTTGCGGGCACGATGCGCCGACTAGATTTTGCAAGCAAGCAATGGCTCAGTAATTCATTACCCACAACCAACGCCGGGCGACTGATCATTTGTGCGCACTGCGCCCGCCGCACAACCACGTGATTACGAGCACACTCAATGGGAATAAATAGATTGCAATCTGCGCACCACAATCTCATTGAGCACCGCTTTCCGTGCACATTACGACGTTTAAGTACAGACTTCATAAATACATATCGTAGCTGCTGTATCATTTCTCAAATAACAGTAATTGCAACGTTTATATTTAAGTCTAAATATTTTTACGGATATATAATTTACATGACTTTCTTGTTTTTGTAAATGCTCTTAATTGCTGTAAATTGCAAAAAAAAACCATGAAAAAAAGATTTCACGTCGCATGCAAATGACAGTGTATCGATTTGCGGTGCAGTTCGCAATCAGTCGCATTGACACAGGCGCCGCGCGCCGCGTCGCCTCCACTGTCGCGACTACATTTTTCATCCCCCTGACATCCGCTCTGTTAGCGTCAGCGCACTCGTAATTTATGCCAATGTAACTCATGCGACGGATAGAAATAGTGCTCATGTTATTGCTGCCGAAGGATTCTATCATCTATAGAATTCCTTTTTATTAAAAAAAATTGTTTAATACATAACATATACAATTTTAAAGATATCCAACCATAGTATACATAATAATAATTAGTATTGAAAAGAAAAAAATAAATTGTATTTAAAAGAAATATATAAATTTCCAATAAATTACATATTTGCTACAAAAGGCGAGGCAGCGTAAGTGCTTTCAAAAGTCATTGAATTTTACCCAAGAGTTTAAGTCTAGCACGCAGGTATTACTTAGTCCTGTCACGTCGATTACGTCAGCCCCTGAGTGCCTACAATATTTGATAAACGAACGTACAATCGTTACTTAGATATTGAACGTTAATATAATAATAACACAATCAAATCCTCCAGACATGTATATTACGATTACTCGTACTTGGCAACGGCTTGTGAGCTTTGTGAAATATTATATAATCGGTGTCGTGCATAATTGACATGACGTGTTAGTTTAAGAAAAGGAGCACAACAAATGAATGTTTAAAAAAACAAATAAAAGTTAATAGATTAATATCAGTAAATACTAAATAAAGTGGCAACTTTTCTTTTATGTGTTGCCTAAAATAAAAAAATAAAAAGAAAATGAATATATTTCAATAACGATCCAAAAAAATACAGTTGTATATAAGTTTGTTTTTGAGCGATTAAAATTGTTTCCCACTTGGAATTAGACCTAACCTAAATAAAAAACAAATTAATTCAACCTTGAAGACTTATTCAGGTTATTAAGACTTAGAAGGTATATTAAGGGTAAAATGTAACAATAATAATATTTTTTGAATATAACAAAAACTTAATAATTACGCTGAAATATACTGATTGTATCAACTTCAATTCAATTCCAAAGATAGTGTAGATTTATTAATATACAGATAATAATTGTTTATGCAGACTAAAATACATACATAACATAAATAATATTATAGAGAACGGAATAAAATTATTCCTTAATACGAATAAGATTAAATATATAATTACGAGATGACATATACGGGTATATGTATATGTTTTTTTTTTAATTTTATTATTGAAGTATATGCATTAAAACTCAGGAATTAATATTTTAGTTTATAGCTTCTCGGTTAATACGTTTGCCTATTTATTGAACGGAAATTGAAGACATCGACAAAGTTTACTCTTTTTATTTATAATTAGTTTAAGCGTTTCTTAATAACATAAAGCAAATATGTATAATATATTTTTTACTAACTAATAGATAAATTGATAAGTAAATACATATTAATGTCATTCTAATCATCAAAAAGCGGATGTCGGAGTATCATCAAACGTAACTTCCTTAACATCTTTGCGTCGTCTAATTGAATTTCGAAGTTGTAATCCATAACAACGATGACAAAGATCTGGTCGTATTTTACGTTATGAATTACAATGCTATTAGATTTGACTGTGATTAATTACTTATACCATTCTGACATTGTATTAAGTTCAGCGAAACAAGCGGAGTCACGTTACAAGGGATATACGGAGAGGGTGAGCTTGATTGAGAAGGTGAATAATGGGTCGTGATAGTTTTAATAGCACTTAATGCAAGTTGAGGCCAATGCTTTGCAAATAGTGCTCATACGTGCGACCTATTCAATTTCATAGGATGGTACTTTAATAATTAAACGGTCTTTGAATGGCTATTTTCAATTACATTGTACAAAATTCACAGTTTAATCGCTCATTAATTCAACAGATTTCGTAATAATAAAATTACCTTTCATATCCGAAATTAAATTTAACATTTCACTTTATGGTGTTGTTATATAGGTAAGCATTCAATAAATAGCTGCTAATCATTAAATTGAGCTATAACGCAGTGACTGGTTTCCGGAAACCTATCAAAGTATATTGTTAATTGTCTTTTACGACGCGTCTAATTATTGGCTATTTCATTACTCTTTCAAAAACCTTATTGTCTCATTTCATAAGCCATTTGCACACTTTTTTGATGCTATAATTCGTCACTGTCTGAACATTATAAGCAAAACTTCTTTCTTAGACAGTTTCATTAATGTCTTTATTATAGTGCAACATGAAAATGTGTCAAGGATTTTTAAGTACGTGATAATTATATGTACATATATATATTGTAATTGACTATGTCATTTTCTAAATGAATAACAGAGATAATAATATATAATAACAGGGTGTGACAGGGACAAACCGGACAAAACTAGTTACAGGCTGAAAAAAGTATTTTTTTAAGAATTCCTAGTAAAGTTTTTTAAATAGGAATAGAATATTAATTTGAAAAAACAAACAATTCGACAAAAGAAAACCTAATAATAACAAAATATGTATCATATTCAAGTTTAAATATTTTTGAAAACGATAATAAATTAACGGCAATAGCTAATTTCATATAATATTGTACTTTTATTGCATACATGTTATTTTACAAATGGCCGTCTTTTTTATTGTGAATTACCGCATATTTTTAATACTTGAGTTATACTTTTAATAACTCGCATCCGTATTTCACAGCATTAACTTGTCAGTTACAAAACTTTCTATTACGATCTAACGATACAGCGGCGACGTTGAACAGAAAGCCGGCTGTATTATCACCGATATTAAAGTACCTACTATCTAATTACGAGATTGCATCACTTTACACGCTTCAGAACAAATTACATGGCACCGGTAGCTCCCGATTGATATAATATCCGCTGCGTTTACACGGCTTATTCAAACAATTGCCTTTCTATATAATATTGGACTGACTACAAATCAAACGATATCAACTCCGGGAACTTTGCGAATTCGTGGAAGATAATTTGCTCAATGTCTTACGTCTTCTAAACTAAATAAATTGTTTTAAATGTACATTTTACGAGGTTGCTTAAAGGTACAGTTGTCTTGCATTTATTTGTTTCTTAATGAAAACGTTTTAAAGAGAAAATAAGGAAATAGATTATACCTATTGAGGTTTCTGTGTTAATTAAAACCACGTCTAATGAATTGATTGCTTAAATTTGCATTTACAGTCTTCTATGCATGTTAAAGATCAAGACAAGTAACAATACCGACTACACTCGTAAAATAGTTACACAACTCTGTTTTATTACTTATAGTTGTTTTATTAACTTTAATAGCTAGTTTAGTTTATTTAATAATACAAAACAAAACGCTTTATTTATATTTATAAGCTATATATTATTTTACGAACTTGTTTCATTATAACAGTTGACCAGATTTGTTGTTATGTGTATATAGGTCTTCGAGATATTTCATTTCTGCCTAATAATGAAAAAAAAAATATGTTTAAAGATTATGTTTTTGTTTACTTAGTCCCCTAGTTCAGTTATTCTATTTCTATCTTTTATATTATTTTTTTAATGTTCGAATTTTAAAATGTATTAGTTACAATTTTTTAATAAATATTGTTGCTAACTTTTTGTGACACAACTATGAATGTTGCCTATTCCTGCAAAGACAAATTTCACTGTATAAATAAAATATAATTAATAATAATAAGTGTTTAGTTATTAGTCATAATTTAAACCAAACTTTACTTTAAAACAAAAAAAAAATAAAGTAGGTAAAAATGTTGGTGTAAATTTAAATGTATAATCGAAAGAAAGAAAGTATACAACATAAACCGTGGTAAGTGTTACTGGTGGTAGAGTTTTGTGCAAGCTAGTCTGGGTAGGTACCACTTACTCATCAGATATTCTACCGCAAAACAGCAGTACTTGGTATTGTTGTGTTCCAGGTGGAAGGGTGAGTGAGCCACTGTAATTACAGGCACAAGGGACATAACATCTTAGTTCCTAAGGTTGGTGGTGCTATGTAAGCGATGATATTTAACATTTGTTACAATGCCAATGTCTATTTACGTTGGTGACCACTTACCATCAGGTGGCCCATATGCTCGTCAGCCTTCCTATTCTATAAAAAAAAGTATCGAATTGGGTCCTTATTTATAAAAAAAGTATGTCAAAATAGAATTTTCATAATTAAATTAAATATAAGTTTATTAGGTCCTAAGCAAGAACTGCCAACAACTTGAACCTTTTACCCGAATATCATAAAAAATATTATAGACCGCGTCAAATACGGGGTCGTTAACTTTTTAACAAGCTTACTTAAACGGGGTTGTGGGATGTACATACTCGTACGTCAATAAACTTTTATAATTCAAACATATTTTTACTCTTCTATGACTTTAAAAAAGATCTCTATTATACTTTCATTCGTACTTCACGTCGATAACATTGTCTTAATAATGTGCAAGTAAATCATTATGGTATGTGTTTCTTATCAATGTTTTACAATTTATTATATAAGTAAATTAATTTATGATACAAATTGCAACGCATAACCCAGCACCGCACATTGGCCATCATTTAAGTTTTCGCTGAGCAATGTTTTATTCGCAAGCTGTAGCAAATTTTCTTTCATTAAATAATCTTATATGAAAAAATATGCATCTACTACATATTAACTTGCCCCAGTTTGTAAGAAAAAACATCAAGCTATCTTTGGCAAAATTATATCAAATATATCATACAACAAGTACAAGTAACAGCCTGTGAATGTCCCACTGCTGGGCTAAGGCCTCCTCCCCCTTTTTGAGGAGAAGGTTTTGGAGCTTATTCTACCACGCTGCACCAATGCGGGTTGGTGGAATACCCATGTGGCTGAATTTCATACAACAACCATGAAACGTATATAGTGTATAATAAAAATAATAGTCTGGATAATAATAAGTTACGTCTAAAGTTATTAAGATAGTTTTAATTATAATAATTCGTCAATCTTAATTTATGAATATGAATGAAGCTTTCATTTAAATTCGTAGAGAACTTGTAATTTACATAACGCTTATCATTTCAATGTTAAATACGAGTATGTCCCGCTATATAACATAGCAGACTGATTATCAACTCTTTCACAACGAGGCAAACTAATATCAAGTTTCGAAGTACACAAACAACTCTATGTAAATTAAAAGGTAGCATAGAAGCGGTTGAGTTCAACTAGTAACGGTTTTTCTAAACGATGCAACGAACATTATACGGTTTAAAAAAAAGTCATTACTATGTTAACATTCATAAAAATGGTTATTATAATAGCTGAGCACTTTAAATAAAACAGCTCCATATTTGAATATAATTTATTTTTTATTTCGAGGTAGTTCAAAATTGAAATCATAAAAAAAAACTAGAAATAACTGCTATTTTTAGCAACGAAACGAATTCATATTTATTATAAATGTTGTCGTTAGATCGACATAGACATAATAAAGTAATTCAAATTATTTTATTATAATAATTTAATGTAGTCATGTCATATAAGTGGCTGTGGAATCGCTGACTCTGATAGTACAATTTATATTAGTTTCGGAGTCAGAGATCCACCAATAGTACTGCTATTGTTAATAAAAACCCTAAAGTTAGATAATACTGCAAACAAATTGTGTACATGTATCTTTTGGGTGTGTAAATAAATTATTATTATTAAATTATTATTATTGAACTCTACAGATTCCTAAGTCAATCATAATACTGAAGTAGCGCTTTGTAGAACCAAAATATTTATGAATAAAGCTGTCCGCTTGCAATAGATATCCAATTTGCTTAAAACAAGCTGCAAAATGATTTACCTCATATTGTAATAGGGCCTAGAATGATGTTTATTATTCAAATATAATGTAAAGATCGCGATTTCTTATAAATTTAAATTGAGACGCTTAAAAACTGCTTACGCTTTAAGCGTCCCAAATTCAGATTTGTTATTTACTAACGGGGAAGACAATGTTGCTATTATAACTGCTTCGTATGCTTTCAGCCTTACCATCTTGTTACTTAACTTTCCAAGCACTCGTTGTGTTCATATTCTCGTACTTCTAGCTGATCATACCTATGAGTCATACATCTGTATCTAAATTCTTCAGCTTGTCCCTGACGACTGTCACCACAAATTTTACTTATATAGGCTTGCCAAGAGGATGATCTCTTCAAGAGATATAACCTTGCAAGTTAGCAGCCATTTCAAAACGATTTATTTATTGGCCTGAATTTGCTCAATAAAATCGAGGGGTATAGTACTGAAACAGCAGCGGCAAAAACCGGTTCCAAGCTACTAAGAACGGTAGAGGTGTATACTACCGGTCTTAGTCTGGTCTTCTTCATCACAATTTCGTTGCCATGCACTATACATTTAACTTTGACTTCTAGTGAGCGGGGTACGCATTTCTTCTTGACGCGGTAGTAATGACATCATGTTACTTATTGGGATAATTAAATGCAGTCGATAAAATAAAATTTGTTTATTTTCTCAGCACAGAAAAAACAATTATTGAATATTCTAAATATTAGTTCTCTGATGTATTTAGTCTTCATAAAATGTATTTTCTTTTTGTATTGCTTTCCAGACATATATTAATAATAATAATAATACCCTAGGACATTTTTCACACACGGCCATCTGATCCCAAATTAAGCTTGTACAAAGCTTGTGCTATGGAAACCAGACAACTGATATACTACATATACTACTTTTCTTTTGTAAATACATACTTATATAGATAATTACACCCAGACTAAGGACAAACAGACATGTTCATGCACACAAATGTCTGTCCTGGGTGGGAATCGAACCCACAACCTTCGGCGTGAAAGGCAAGTGTTCTACCAACCACGCCAACCGGTTCTTTTTACATACTGTTATTATATCGCGGAACATTATTTTCTCTATAAACAGAAGTAACAAAACATAATAATAATCTTCCGCGAATTGAGATATATCATTATTTATTACGTTCGAAGCATTTTGTAAATAGCTTAACAGGACATAACTGGACTCTAACACAAAAAAATAAGTCTATATTACTTTGTGATACTCAATATCTGACATCTGTAAGGGTGGTAAACACTGGTTATGTGTTTTTAATCCAAATATGGCCTACTTTTAATAATTTACGATTTAAAAAATTAAAATATACCATAAACATTCTTCTTCTTCTTCTTCGAGTGCCACTCCGACTAGCGAAGGTTGGCAGTCAGCTTTAAATACTCCTTCTTGTTCTTCGCGAGGCGAAAGAGTTCGACAGCACTCGCGATTCCCGTCTATTCACGGATGTTGCACAGCCAAGACTTTTTTCTGCGCCCAACAGCTCTCCTTCCGGCAACTTTTCCCATCATAATCAGTTGCAAAAGTTCATATCTTTCATGCCTAAGCACGTGTCCGAGATATGCAACTTTTCTCTTCTTGACAGTCTCCAAAAGTTGCCGTTTTTGGTTGACGCGTCGCAGAACTTCCACGTTCGAGACCTTTTGAGTCCAACTAATGGCCAACATACGTCTATAAGCCCACATCTCGAAAGCTTCTATACGTTTTTTGAGGTCTTCTTTAATTGTCCACGCCTCGCATCCGTAAAGAAGTATAGGCCAGATGTAACAATGTAGGAGTCGTATGCGCACAGGGATCTTAAGTCTGCGATTGCAGAGTACTTTTTTCAACGTGCAGAAGGCACTTCGAGCTATTTCGATGCGAGTATTTACCTCCTGTTGACAGCTCCAGGTTCATTAAGCCATGTCCCCATGGCTCATTAAGCCATGTCCCCAGATATTTGTACTTGCACACCCTCTCAATTTTTTAGCCTGCTACAATGATAGCAATGTCATCGAAGCTATGTTTAGATAACACCATGATCTTCGTTTTTGATAGGTTCATCCTCAGACCAGCGTTTTCACTGCACTCATTAACACGGCTCATAATTAATTGCAGCTCTTCAGGAGATGATGCTATTAGGACTGTATCGTCAGCGTATCTGATGTTGTTAATATACCGGCCATTTATTTTGACTCCACATTCTTGGCCTTCAATTGCTTCTGCTATTATTTGTTCCGAGTACAAATTAAATAGCGTGGGTGATAATATACAGCCCTGTCGGACTCCTCTCTTTATTTCTACCTCATCAGTCTCCTCATTGTCAAATCGTACAGTAGCCTTCTGGTTCCAATACAGATTCTGGATAATACGTACATCTTTGTCATCTAAGCCGATATCATGTAATATTGCAATTAGACGGTCATGCAGTACTCTGTCAAAGGCTTTTTCGTAATCGATGAAACAAAGGAAAACTTCTTGTTGCATGTCTCTGTATTTTTGTACGAGAACCTGCATTGCGAAAAGAGCCTCTCTCGTGCCCACTCCTATTCGAAAACCAAATATACTATCTGCGACTATCTGCGAGATTTTCGTCGCATTTAGCTCTTATTCGCTCGTGGATGATTTTCAGTAATAGTTTCAATACTTAAGGCTAATCGTTCGAAACTCTTCGCACCTTCTTGCGTTGGTCTTCTTAGGAAGCGTAATAAAAGTTGAGGTTAGCCAGTCTTTGGTTAGCGGCCTTATTTATAAACGTTACTAACCGGGTAATTAGTTAAGCAATGCCGTGTCTTTTTTTTGAATATCAAATCAATAATGAGAGAAAGAGATAAATCAGTGTGTTTAACCGTAATTAATTAAAAATACATTTGCTTTATTTATCGTAGATAAAAAAGCTTTTTAATTGATATAATTAAAACTCGTCTTAAGAGTCTTTTCCTAAGGAAAATTAATATAATTGATATTAACATCTGTTTTAAATTTGATATTTTAAGTCAATTGTATTTTAAAGCATGTTTTTTAAAACGCCAAATGTATGTGACAATTTATTAGATCTTGCTAATTATTATGGGCCCTGGTAATGCTTGTAATTTGTGCCGTCACCCTTAACTAAGTGGCTACGGTGATGTACCGTACAAATTAGCAAATGATTCGTGTAATGAAAATGAAACGATCTACTTAAATGTATAACCTTCCCACCATTATATATGATGATCACAAGTACATTCGTTTAGCTACAGATACAATTGTAAATAATAATTAGCTTTATGATATACAATACAGCTTATAAAACGAAAAACACTTTAAATAATTGTGTTATGAATTATTGACGTTACAATAAACCATATTAATTTCGAGGCACTTTAAATAAAACCTACTTACATTTTTAGAGTAATTTGTATAAAAACTTATTGGTAAATGTAATTTTATATTTTTCGTATTATGTTGTTAGAAAATAATATTAGCTAAATAATTTACGACTTGATTGGAATGTTTGTATTATTAGTTTTCACCCAATCCTGCCCTCGGGTTTATCTTAAAACTTACCTCAAGCCTCGAATTATACATATTTTTTCCATGGCGACAATTCATAATCATAAAAGTTACTGTTTAAAAATTACGAAATTTATGCGACATTTTTTAAGGGCTATGCGTAAAACGACTGAGTTTACCATTTATTTTTGTAAAAATAAGTATCGTGTAATAAATGAGTCAAGCTAAATTTGGCATTACCAATTTACCGTTTATCAAATTATTTTTGGTACATCTGTAGAAGATTTGTAGCCGTTATAAATTATTATCTTAGGCCACCGAGATTTCTCTTTATTTTTGGAAGTATTTATTTAAATAAGGTTATAATATAATAAAGAGAGCAACTATTACGAGTAGTTAATATGTACTGTACAATAACAGTAACAGTCTGTTAATGTCCCACTACTTGGCTAAGGCCTTCTCTCCCTTTTGAGGAGAAGATTTGGAGCTTATTCCACCACGCTGCTCCAATGCGAGTTAGTAGAATACACATGTGGCAGAATTTCAATGAAATTAGACACATGCAGGTTTCCTCACGTTGTTTCCCTTCACCGTCAAGCATGTGATAAACAAAAATTAAGCACATGAAAATTCAGTGGTACTTGCCCGGGTTTGAACCCACGATCATCGGTTAAGTGTCATTCACGTGTTCTAACCACTAGGCCATCTCGGCTTTTTAGTTAATTTGTGGTATAGAAATAACAATAAGTTCTAAGCAAGCTCTCCTTCGGCACGCACCTCTCAATATATTTTACGACCAGCAAAATTAGAATGTTGTATAAGTATTATAAAGTAAATACTTAGTGTTATTGGTAAAATACTAAAGAAAAAACGACACAAGTTTTAACTTACTTTTACTGATCAACTTATGCTATAAAAAATGATTGATTTATAGATCTTGTAATTGAATAAATATAAATGTTATATTTACATCGATTCTTGCTTAATTCCGTATAATATTATTTTAAGAACTAATTAATTGCTTATCCATGTAAAGAAATACATAAGTCATACCTATTCATATTTTTAACATATAAACAATTATATCTCTTAAGTATTAGGTATAACAGAAGTTCACCTAGCTACTAGAGTTTCGTAGTTCTCAAGTATTAGTGTAATTTTGTGTAATAATAGGTTAAATGGCATTATTAGCATTCCTATCGTTTCTAAATGTAATGAAGGTTGACGCTCGTTAAACACTCAATAACGCTGGCATTGACAGTCTTAAAGTGGTACTGACGTACTTAAATATAATTCAAGTTATTTACATCGACAATACTTATTTTACATCTTAATGCAGAGTGACGAAGAGTTTCTTTATTAAATATTCAAATTTATAGTATTTTTTTTCGTCCAAATTTTTCTGTGCTATTTTGGTTAGTCAAATATTTGCATATACACATATCATTTTTGCTAGTATAGGAACACTATAATAAAATAACAATACGATATTATGTAACTACATAATATTTACAATTAAGTGAAAAATAAACTTCGTATAAGTTATATTAGTCTTGGTTATAAGGCTCGCGGGTGCAGGACCGAGCTTAGGCCAGTTTTTCTAGTATGGAATGCAGTTTAAAGCACCTGCTTTATAACTAGTGATTAACACTAGAAGTTATTCGTTACTTAAAGATATAAGTGTAGTTACATTGTCCTTAATAAAATTTCAGATACAATGTATTTAAATTTTTTTTAATTATATATATATATATATATATATATATATATATATATATATATATATATATATAGATTTACTAATTATTATATTAGTAAAACACACTTCTACGTAACAAATTGTTTTATAATTGTTTCAACAATAACAAACCAATGTAAGCAATTAACACAAAAACACTAAATTGAAAATCAAAATAAATAAGCTGGAACATCTGTAAATCTACATATATTATTTCATATATTATGATGCTTAAAGGGCACATAACATCAATATCGAAAAATAAAGTTCGCAAACTCGTAAAGAACGTACGATATGGTATTGTTAAACGCACCTTGAATAAAAATCGCTTGTATTTCGCTTTTATATTCAAAGAACAGCCGACACGAAAAAAGTTTATAGATATAAAAACAAACGCTTCAGGACTAATATCTCAGAGAAATAATAGAAGTTTTCTATTCGTTATTCAATAGGATTTAGAAATAAATATCAATAATAATATTATTGAGCGGAGATTCCGTGTTGGATAAAGCACGATTCTTTGCGAGTTCAAATCTGGTAAGCACTGACACGCACTGAGATTCATGTGCTTATACTCTATTAATTTAAGTCTGTTCACTTTTTACCAAATGCTACTAGTGAGTGCGGCAACGCAATATTTTGATTATCCATTCGATTATTGACACTTTTATTGGTAGGTATAGATTATCAATTTTTGCTGTTTAATAATCTTTGTTTTGTTAGAGGTTTTTATTCCTTCCTTTTATTTATTTTTAATAGAACACAAAACAAATTTGCTTAATTAACTTTAAATTCGATTTTTTTTATGGAAAAAATTGCAATAAAATATTGTATTCATCTCTTTGTCGTATCAATTATGTAGAAGTTTACGTTATTTATGGGTTACGAAAGTTGGCCATGTCAGAAGACTAAGAATAATAAATATACAATTAATTACTTTACTCAAATAAACATTTATTGTAATGAAACTTGTAAAAAATTATTTGGTTGCTTAATTTTTTATGTTCAAACCCCACAATTTAAAGCCATTGGCTTCTTTTCAAAATATATAAGTAGATATGTCGGAATGTTTAATTTATATATATTTTATTGATATTTGAGTGGACGCAAAGTTTTTCCTATACATATTCATAAATTGAAAAAACCGATAATTTTCAATTTATTCATTTCCAGCGAATACATTCGAAGTGCCATAGAATGTAACTATTTATGACGTATGACAGTTATTCCTTTTTTAACTCATATTTTAACGCTATTATAATGTACAAGTTTATTATATAACGCATTTATAAGTGAATTTTAAAAAAACCGCAACTGCAAATGCAAGCATTATATGCTGTAGCTGTTGGGATGAACTCAATAATCTTCTTTTAAACAGAAATATGTATAAGGCAGGTAGCCTTTGCCCAGCCGAGGGACATATACGAGTTTTGTTTTCTTTGTTTTATACTTCATCTTAAAAGTGGATATTTGTGGGTTTTTTTCCTTTATAATATAATAATTGTACTATTGAATTTCTGAAGGGTACTTAATTTAAATCACTGGAAAATATTTCATTTTACATCGCCCTTATCTATCTGTGCTGATAATAACTGCATGAGCGAATTGTAAACGTTTTACTATTTTCATTTCTATACAAATGTTCTAATAAATTACGCATTGTTCTGTTTCATGACGTGGATCGGTTTGATAAACACACAACAACACAACACTAGCTCACACGAACGATAAATGGACATTAATTCAGATAAACAATAGACCTTTCTCTACGTTTTTTTACATTTCGGTTGGATACACAAGCCGTCGATGAAATAAACGCTCAAAAATCAACACAATATTCGAGCGTTTCGAAGGATTAATGGGACAAAAAATAAACAACCATGAAAAGATTTAAACGCTGCACTACTATATTGGTTTAATTCTTATTTTGTACGTTACTTTTTGTAGTAGATATAAAAATAATTTAGTTAGTTGCATAACTAGATACATATCATTATACTCAGACACAGTCAAGTCTATTACCCTTGCGGTCAGAACGTAGACGAAAGATCTAACAGAAGGTCAGTTCTCATAATAAGGAGGATGATTAATTTAACAGTATATAGTACATATGTATATAAGCTTTGTTATAATATACATAAGTCTTAAACTTCTTCGAAATTCTTCTATTACACGTGAATGTTTAATCGCTACCTCTTCAACTGGGAATGTAAACTATTAATATTAAAACAGCGCTAGAAAAACAAAAGCTGATATATTTAGTAAAGATTTTGTATTCGGAACAAAAAAAATATCGTAAGAAAGTTTCCACTTGTCGAAAGGAATTTTGCCACATGTGCCACATCCAGCAACCCATACTGCACCATGGTAGTTCAAACCTACTACATAAAAGCTGACGACCTGAGCTGTGTCTTTATAAACATTTAGTAGTTACTCTTTTTTCATATGAAATAATAGTTAACTATAGGTACACAATTTTCTTGTATGTCCTGTATGGAAATCTACAAATACGAATAACGACGACGACCGCTTTTTATAAAGTTTATATTATTTGTTTTTTGTAAAATAAGCCTGTCTATATTGAGATTTTATTAATATAAGATTTAAATTTATTAATAAACAACGTTAGTGATATAGGCGGAAACTTATTATTGTAACGAATAAACATATATTTACTTTGCGGAGTCTGGCAACCAAACCTACCACACCAAATGGTGTTGTAATTGTAACTTTGCCTTTACTAATCGTGGTTATGGTTGTCTCTGATTCTATTAAAATAATTTATATTATTGTGAACATGTACATAATATTGTTTTAAGCATACTGTGAAATAAAAGAAGTACCTATTGCCACTTTGTCAATAGCGTAGGAAGTTTTGAGCGCCAAGATTATAAATAGATTTATTATTGAATAATAGAAAACCAAATTACTATCAGTTTTCTTACAAAATATTTATACAGCTATAAAAACGAATTTATATAATTTCATCGCCCTTTTTACCCTTTATCTAATAACGTAAATGTATTGGAAATAAAAAAACACCAACAATTTAACGCTTTTATGTTTTAAAATAAAATATTTTAATTAAAAGCCTTCAAACAACTCATTCCAATCTTCTTTAATTGCGTGCCTCATATCCTTGGCTTCAAATGTAAATTAAAATAATTGTCAAAATTGTTACGAATTTGAATCGTCTCCTAAGAGACCTACATTTAAATATTCAATCCATTACGTCAATTCAATGGAATATTTTATTGTCTTCTTTCAATAGATTCTATATAGCCATTACAATATTCATCCAAGGATAATAAAACAATAACAACCATATTTAAAGCATCATAAACTAGCATTAAAACAAATTATAAAAGTGCTATATTCACACAAATCATCATACAGATATTGCGTTCGGATACTTGTACAAAAAATGAACTAATTAATAACTTTCTTCTTTTTTTATTCATTTTATATGAATATACTAGTAAATAGGCCACGACTGACATGTTGACGGCTTACTTTGTCCATAAATACTGGCAGTTTAAGAAATATAAACCATGACTTATAACGTCAATGCGCCTCCAACCACAAAATTTATGATTTGTCCCTTGCATCTGTAACTACTCGCCATTTAAACCGGAACACAGCAATACAAAGTATTGCAACTGGTCTGTACAATAACTGGTTAGTGGGTGGCACCCAGACTTGTTAATATGTCTCACCCTATAGGCTAATAACGTGTAGTAATGTTAAGCATGTAGGTATCATAAATAATCAGTATAGAAACAAAGACAATTTTTACGCCCATTCCCATAAGCTGTAATAATATTCTTGTCTTACCGCACGCCTCTTGCCTTTATTTCCTCATACGTTCTGTTATCTATATATTAAAACTCACGTAAAGAAATTAAAGTAACAACCCGTAAATGCCTCATTGGTGAGCAACGGATTTCTCTCCTCTCAATAATAACATTTATGTAAGGCTTAATATTGTTAAACTACTACGTTTCTACTTGTCTGATTACTAACGATTAAATCGAGAAAATTTGCATTTCCACGAACAAATGTATATTATTATTAAAAATATGCATTCTTATATATAGTCCCCATTTAGATCTTATATATCGGTGATTTTACAATCTCTGTTCTTATAAACCCTCACAGGGCTTATGGAGGATCGGCCCACCGCGTATAAAACAGGTCAAACTCGTTCTAATAATAAACTGTTTAGAATCGGAGTTTTATAGCTCTTCTACACGATAAGATATTTTTGTATAATTATTAATAAGATTTAATTTAGGCAAAAACACACTACCAGTTGGCCAATAAAGGGAGTGGCAAGTGGTCGTCTCGGATCTGACATTACCAACGCTAGGAACAATCGGCAAACATCTGATATTGCATATGAGCTGACAAGCGAGATTTGAGATGCTACATATGTTGTTTATAATTTATGTTCACTCATTTATACTTATCACCGTAATTGAATAAATTTTCTTGTCATGAGAACAAGAAACAGACAAAAGGACGAGTCGAATATTGAAAACAAAACTATTTTATTATAATAAATAGTACATACATACATACTTTTGTGAATAGACGCACCTTAAGTACCTAATTTACTCATTACATTGTTATGGAAGTCAGTTGTAACCGTTTAAATAGAAAACAAATAGAGCTAATAGCATTTTTTGAAAGTTATTCGCATTAGGCACGCACCGCTTAAGACGCGAAATTAAATGATGCTATTTGTAATTATGTCACGTTCAAAGACCCTCGTTTGCTGTAATCATGTACATATCGGTCTTCACAGGCTACACAAGTATAACCAAGTAGTTATAACGAACTAACAGAATCTGCTATCGGCTACTTCATATCTGCTGATTGCTTGATCTTTATCGGGTTTATTTTCTATTCTTCAAGCCTGAATTTTACTCAAGTCAAATCTTGCAAGACAATTTAAAAATTCAATTAAATTTCAACGAAACAAATAAATTTTGCTTACACTTGTGTCGTTGGTGAAAATACAATCTAAAGCTAAGATTAATAAATGATTAATTATGTATATATTTCGTATACACACAATTAGCACAAATTTAATAAATCAATATTCAGATTGAATTAATTATTCTACTATTTGCATAATATTATCTCGTTTCGAATAATCCGACTTCTTTTCACAATTTTTTATTAAAAAAAATATTTTATCAATTACCATTAAATTTAAATTAAAAATAGTATTTAGATTCTGATCTATTGTAACACTTTAATCTTACTTCGAACTAATTACATTAATACGTAAGCTCAATTTTTTAATTTTAATTTTTTTTTATATACCTACCTATAAAGGTATATCTACTAATGTTAATAAAGTGTAAAGTTAAGCCTAAAATTTAGGCGCAATTTATCATGTGAAACTATATTAATAGAATTTGTATATATCTTAAATACTAAAGTACCATTTTATAATGAGATTCTTCAAGATTCAATGGAAATGCATTTTTTTCACAAGCTTTACTTGCCTGGGCCGACTTTTTGTGTGATATAGTTTTAGATAGATTTGTTGATTTACGAATGTTATTTAAATTCTATAATCAAAAGTCAAATTCTTAATAAATGCAGCTTAATTAATAAACAAATCAACTTCTTGCTAACGCTAAATTAAACTTATTCACTACGTATTATAAACGTATTAATCTAAACATAAATATGTTATTAATATCAACATACATCTTCATTATATTGAAATTCTAAATCTAAATAGTAATGAATAGAACACAAAGCGTTAATATAATAATATAATATTATGTTAAGTTTAAGGAGAAACCACAACTGCTTATAGAAATTATTAGAACCTATAAGACTATAAGTGGTAATGACTAACTTATTAGACTTATTGCCATTTATCATATAAATATAGGTACGCAGTTTCGAAAAACATTAGTCGCACATATTTTATACTATATTAACGAAATAGCAAAGCAGGGAATATATTGGTGGTAGGGCTTTGTGCAAGCTCGTCTGGGTAGGTACCACCCACTCATCAGATATTCTACCGCAAAACAGCAATACTTGATATTGTTGTGTTCTGGTTTGAAGGGTGAGTGAGCCAGAGTAATTACAGGCACAAGGGGCATAAAATCTTAGTTCCCAAGGTTGGTGGCGCATTGGCTATGTAAGCGATGGTTGACATTTCTTACAATGCCAATGTCTAAGGGCGTTTGGTGACCACTTACCATCAGGTGGCCCATATGCTCGTCCGCCTTCCTATACTATAAAAAAAATACATACAAACATGATTATAATCGCTTAAAATAATTTATTTCGTGATCTAAAAACTATCAATCAATGCATATACTAAAATGAATATAAAGGTCACACGTAGTAGGACCGGTAAATAAATAAATAATTTTATTTACAATAAAACCTTTCAGATGGTCAACCTATTTTTTTTACTAATTATATATGTATTTCAATATATTTATACTTTTAATACGAGATCATTAAGTATTATATATTTGCGGCGTTCGGTGTCGGTTTTTAGTCCCGCGACAAAAGGAGTGAAGGTATAGTAGCGATTGTATAGCGTATTCCAACCACAAGAGGATTAAACCCCAATAAGCAACTTTGACACCGATATCATTGGTCAACGATATCAATTGACGCGATATCATTGATCGAGATCTTGAATAATCTATGCTATTCACCATGGATTCGCGAAAAAATGGCGTTTTCAATGTGCGCGAAGTTGTAATCGGAACTTTAAAAGTTAAATTAATGTAGTTATAACTAATTAAGTGGAATAGTGTTATATTATAAATAAAGGTAAATTAATCAATAACTGTTTATCGTGCCTAATACAGAAGAACAATTAGAAAATCGCATGCTATTTGTAAATCTACGGTTTGTTTACGTTTACTCGTACTTCGATTGGAATAGGGAAATATTTTTCGAGCAATGATCACGCACGAATCGCGTCTAAAGTTAGCGGACGCGATTCATGGGCGTGTGTGGACCCGGCTTTCATAATTGTTGCTGAAATAATATAATTGTTAAGACTTTCGTTGCGTTTGTCACGCCACGCCATTCTGTTGTATATATTTATTTTTATTCTGGGTATTTATTAAAGAATTTGTAATTATACAACAAAAAATATTTAAAATTGAAAGTTGCAAAACATCAAAGAGCATAAGTTCGTTTTGAAATCCTACTTGATTTTATATTTATAACAATTTTGAATGCCATGATTATAATATTGTGTGATATAGTGACTCGACTGGTCGACGCAATACACTTAAAAAAATCTTAAATCTTCTTCTCGAGATGAAGACCTTTTTACAGATGTTTATTTTTATTATTATTAACATTTACAGGCTGCGATTTTACTATTACTTTTATACCGTATAATATTTTTAGATAAATAATTTAACAAAAGGTAAATAAGTTCTGAAACCCGACTCTAAAAACCAATGCTGAGTTGAGCGTAGGTGTGCACTTATGGTACAATAATAAACATTCAACGAAGAACTTTTATTAATTATATACATACATTTAAGTAAAAAATATTTTCATATAAAACTGGAGCGACAGAAAAATATAGTTTAATAAGCTGCGTTGTTTAAATTAACATAGAAATAATTAATATTGTTTTTTAAATGAATTACTTTAGTTAAAGCAAATGTATTCGTTTTATAAAATGTGTCAAATTAACTTCAGTTGATTATATTATTGTTAAAACAAATAATAACTCTTATCTGACTACCTGATGGTGAGCGCACCAAATTGTTCCCCCATGATTAATGCGCCAACTGGTGTGTGCGTGGACATTCGTGGTTTGTTGCAGTCCCGATAATTATTATATCATCATTCATTAGCGCTGCCATGCATAAAACGAACATTAGAAATATACGCGTAACTGCATATAATGTAATTTGCAAGCAAGGGAGGAATTCCCTATAGACCGAGTAGAGCGGCAAAATTCAGAGGGTGGCAAAACTTGGTGAGTTTTTTTAGTAATCGCGTCCTCTGTGAACCCACACATCAACGTTTAAAAACTAAAACATGTATCCAGAACATGTCGCAAAAAATACCCGTTTGGAGATTCCGATTATTAAAAGTATTTTTAATAATTATTTCAAGTAGAAGGATGGCGGTACCCTTTTTTAACGATGGAAAAAGGCATTATGCGTTTCCCTCTTGGGAACAGTGGTGTATGTGGGGCTCGCCTATGTCCAAGGCGCTGAGTGCGCCCTGAACAGTGCTTTCCGTCTTAATGAGGAGCTCTATATCTTACTGCATCACAAAATCATTGTAACAATAACATCACTAAAATTTCTAAACGTTGGGCCAATAAGCAAATTCTTCTCTTGTTATGAAGAGAAATTGAAGTTGCTGCATACTGAGCTATATCCATCGTACTTAAGTTTTTTTCATCCTCGGCCACGAGATGAATCGTAAGCTACTTAAATATTTTTTAAAGCTTTTCATGGCTTTAGTTAAGTTACTTAAACCAAAAGGATAATAAAAATTGATAAACCAACTCTTTCCAATTACTTTGCGCCATCTAGTGATAAGTTTTTAAACTATTAAGCAAAAGATGAAAGAACACGTTCGTAAAAACGACAATATTTATATGTATTGTACATATTTATTATTCCAGTCTATAGATACATCGTACTGCACAAATACTTTCATAGATGTCGCTACTTGTAGGAAGCTGATCGTAGTCTGACATATAATACTTTGTATCGTCACTAGACGGCGCTTAAGACTAACTAATTAATTAAAATTTTTACATTCTTGCAAAAATATTTATTATATTCGTCCAGAAGTAAAATTTATTTGTTTGTTACGTTTTCACATCTTTCCTACGCAACCGATCATCATGAAATTTTATATACACGATTGTTGAAGATGTCGGAAAAATCATGACCGACTTTACTGACCGCCGCGTAAACCAATAGCGTTTTATGTAATACGATAAAAACTTATGTAGACCCTTCAAGCCGTGCAAGGCCGAGATGGGTTGCTAGTAATATGATTATATTTGCCAACGTGTTAAGCATCGTCAAGCAAAAAAAAATGATTTCTGAAACACATTTTATTTTATAGTAAATTAACAAGGATGACATACATGTCTTGCAATTTAATAGCCAGTTATAATCGAATAAAATAAAGCTAAAATAATATTAAGAATAGATGAAGAAATAGAACTTTTCGTTATTATGCATAAGTAGTAAGTACGTTTTGCAAACGAGCATTTTCATTTAAATATTATCCGAGAAACCGGCTGTTAAAATCTTCATAAGGCCTAGATCCATTATACTAGATAAGAATCACAATAAACTACTATGTTAAATTATTTCTTTATTTTAAATAAGCAAATTTATAGTTTCGAATAAGAGCATACTAATACCAGCACTGCAAGCAATTATCAGTGGGAATTGAGGGGCAAGTGGCATGACGCGGGCACCCTATACAACCAATACGTGACCCTCCATGCATTCGATCGCCAAACTAAGCGTCCCTGGGATAGCCCTTGCGTAAGGTGAAATTTATTGTAATTTTTACCTTCAAATGTGAGCTTACCATTTGAAGAACCAATTAGGAAGATGAGCTTATTTTTTTATGATCTCAAAAAATCATATTTAAAATATAAAAATATTGGCGACATTTTTTTCACGAATACTGCAAAAATACTTTTTTCATATATATATTAAAAAAAACAGTATATATGTTTGTAATGAGCATTTTAATGTAAGTACCTAGTAGTAATATTTGTCGTATTTATAAGTTTTTAGTTTTTTAGTACTAAAAATTAAATGTTTGATCCTCAATCAAACATTTAATTTTTAGTCTAATTATAGACATTCGCTTAATATAAACATCATTCAGATGTTTATATGTATTATGTTCGTAATAACGGCCTTGATACGATGAATACCGATAGTGTTGCATAAGAGTTTGTATCGATGATTTGTAAACAACGCCGTATCGCCAATGGTATGATTTGACAAATCCTTAATGACTGTGACATTGAAATTGATTTTTACCATATAATGTTTCCTTGAAAATCAAATACGTAGTCTATTATAGTACATATGATACAAATGCAATCAAATAATTCTTAATTCAAAATTAGCAGTTAGTCTGGATATACTACAGTCTATTTACTGGTGATAGGGCTTTGTGCAAGCTCGTCTGGGTAGGTACCGCCCACTCATCAGATATTCTACCGCAAAACAGCAGTACTTGGTATTGTTAACCAAAGCCTCGGATTGGGGCCAACTAAACGTGGTACAACTCAACCCTAATACGACACATGTTGATGACGCGATGAGTGGGTGGTACTTTTCAGACGAGCATGCACAAAGCCATACCACCAGCAAAATGCTCTGAGGAACTATTTTTTTTTTTACTATTAATAGGCCAGCGTTTGACCGTTGACTTGCCTGATGTTAAGCATTGACATGGTCTAAGATATAGCACGCTTGCCTATAAGAAACCTGTTTACTCTGGATTTAAAGACACCAACATTGTACCTATCGGGAAATACGGACTCAGGCAAAGCATTCCAAAGTTTCGCAGTGCGAATGATGAATGTAGACTCAAAGCGCTTCGTACGTAGGCGGGGAATTTCCACTGTGTACCTATGGCGCTTTGGTCGCGTTTGCCTGGCCATTCGATAGTAAAAAGGGGCTAGAGGAATCAGTTCATGTAATTCCTGAGCACAAACGTATCCGATAGAAGACTGAGAGTGATGCAACCACACGTCGATGTTCCAGACTTTGGAGCCTAGACTCGACCAATGCGTCGTCTCCTATTAACCTTCTGGCACGCCTCTCAATTAACTCTAGAGCCTGAAGGTGGTTATTGGCAGTGCCATCCCAAAGGTGAGAGCAGTACTCCATACATGACCTCACTTGTGCTTTATATAAGTTAACTATTTAGATTAATCCTATCCGCTAAATTTCACCACATCGGACATTGCGTTTAAATTCTTAATTCCATCCATACCATCTCAATGTGTGGAATCCACTACTACAGCGCTATTTTTAAAGCATTTCCTGCCTCGCACAGCCATTCTGTAGAACCATATTATCCGGTAGTTTTTCCGAACCGTTAGGACACAGAAACATTCAAGAGAAGCCTAAGCATACTCATTCTTCAAACTGACAACGCTTATGCAAGCACTCCGGTGTTGCAAGTGTCCTTGGACATTGGTAATCACTTTCCATCAGGAAAGCCTCCTGCTTGTTTGCGCCCCTTTTCATAAATAAGGTTTCTTCCAGTAACAGTTTATTTCATTTAAAGTAACTGTCGCCCCCGAACTGTGTATATAAAATTAAATATCATGAAGAATATGGATCACAGTTATGATCAATCTGCATTAACAAAAGATTAAAATAAGCAATAATAATATGCTCACTAATATATTTCACGTGATTTGTGAAAAAATCCGCTATCATAGGATCGACTTTTGGTAGATTATTTGTTAGTCTCCGTGAAAATACTGCTCTTATTTTAGCATAAAATAATATACTAATAATCGATCTAATATTATATAAGTGAAAGAACGTATGTGGTGCGTCAAATCACAATGAAGGATAAAATAAATATAAAATTATTAACGCGCGTATTGCAAAAGAGTCGCACGCAATAACTATTGGGCGAAGTGACATCACAGTCAAAACTCGGACGGAGCAAGAATTATACGAGTGCGCCTAAATTGATTTACTTATAAAAAAAGAGTTTACATGATATCATCATAATTTTCATACATGTTATTATAATAATTTAAACATTATTTTAGAACAAAAAAAATTTTTTTTACTTTACATTTTCCTAATTGCTTATACGATTTTAATTCTGTACAAAATAAGTTAACCTTATTTTATTGTTCCCTAAACAATAGTAGTCGCTTATGGTGTTATTTCCAAATCTGCCTTCTTTTTATTTATTTTTTTAGTTTTTATTAAAAATTTATTAGCAACTTTGTTTCATCCATTTCATTATTTAATAAAAGTAATAATAACAAACAGATATTACAGTCAAATTTTGACATTTGGGCATTTCAAAAGTTAATTAAAACTTAGATTCTGAAAAAAAAATTGAATTGATTGATAGGTAATCTCAAGGCCGTTTACGTGATCTGTCATCGTCGTTTCAACAAAAACACTAGTCAAGACCAAGCAACGAGGCCTTCGTAAAAGCAACACTTTTATAAACAATATAGATATATGTACTATTTGTAAAAATTATTAGAAACCGAAGTTCTTACATATATCTCATATTAATATTAATGATATATAAATATACCTTAACCTACCTACTTAACTACAGACACAGGGCATAAAATATCTTGATCTCATGGTTGGCACGTGTTAGAAAATCATTATAATTAGTAATGAATTTGCTTAGTCTATGAAAATTTTATCTGTATTCAGCTGACAAAGTTAATATTCCGTCCCCCTTTCTCTTTAATACATTACATAAATTAGCTATCCATATATAATCGTGTTTTTATTATTATTAGTATCGTAATTTAAATACTAGATGCTTATTGACGGTGCAAGACGTGCTAAATATTTTTGCAAGGAAATTCATAAGCGATGGTAACTACTTACGAATAACAAAAGGTCTTGCGTTCTAGCCGTTTTATTGTTTTAGCCCATTTTCTGCCTGTCCATTTGAATTGGCTAACTCAAACTAAGAAATCCTACGAATCTGACCGGACGAACTAATACAACTCTTAGCAACACTTTATCATAAATGTAGGAGTTCTTAAAAGGTAAGAAGTCAATTGCACAATAGCTGTAGAATACTTATATAAAATACCAAACGGATATATCAAAATGTTCTAAATACTTGATAAAAACATTTGTTATGTATTTAAAAAAAAGAAAATTTTATATAAGCGACGAAGTCAGAGCTGGTGACTAGTTGTTTATTATATATAATTAAAAAGAGGCCCGTGCCTGACCGGTTTTTCGAGGCCTCTAACGTTTTGATTCTTAATGGATTCTTTTACATAAATTATTTAGAAAAAAAAAAATTATATCCGCACGCGTAAATTGTGATAGATAAATAAATACGTCATTTAATGAGAAAACATTATAAGTTTTTATTAAAATGATTGTTACGATGCCTGAGAATTTTGTGAATTTATAAGTAACGGAGTTTAGTTTTAGTTTTGTTAAATAATTTGCTTTTTTATTAGTATCATCTAAGTTACCATGTATTTTAACGATTTCATTTGTGGTAATGGGTAGCATTACAAAAGAGTTATAGCAAAGATCGGGAACAAAAGTAACAACGGGTTGAAAGTAACAAACGTTATGTAGAATTGTATAAAGGACCTGGTATACCAAGTGACCGGTCAAATGACTTCATACAATTGTACGGCCACAGTAACCTTCAAACTCCGCAACCAAAACAAAGTTATCCGAATCTAGAAGAAATATTATGTATGGTTAGTATCAGTTAACTTTTTAATATATAAAGTAATAATAACAGCAGCATGACTGACTTATCGTCTTAACCACAAATACGTAAAACTTAAATTCGAATATCTACAGAACAACGTATTTAGGTCATTTGATACATAATCCTCGTAACTCGAGCAATTTAATGATACTCAATACGAGCGATGTGTGTGACTATGTTAATTTTAAAAAATAGATGCAAGATTTTTGGCTTTCCCTTGATATTTCTATAACTTTCAGATTGATTATTTTTAAATGACCTAGGTAGGTATATTAATTAATCAAAAAACACAATTATGTTATCTATTACATAAGTGACACAAAGGAGAAAACCCTTCCATAAAATATAGATTAAGTAAAGAAACTAATCACTGTAGTTTTTGAAAAAATACAGTATGAAAGTAAAGGGTAAACAGAGACCCTTTCTTTATGATATCTTGGTAAAAATATTCTATTGATTATTTTTAACTCGATTACTAAAATAAAAGGAGTCACTTTTTTCTTAACGTAAAATATATTTTAAAATAAAGAAATGGATCAAAATGTAACGTACATTGTAATCAAACAATTTATCCTATTGAGTCCGTAGCTTTCAATGGCCAGAAATTGATTAAACAACAATTCAACAATAGATTCATTGAGCTTTATTGCAGCTACAACTCAAATTTTAAGCGTATTTATATGCTTAAATATTTATATTATTATAAAATGCGGAACAACTAATTACATGAGTTAATTTTATATAAAAAATCGTATGTTGAACGGATAAACCTACTAGTTAAACTCACATGTCCGTAGGAATCCTTTCAAGCCGCACGCGTCGGTTTACCTGTTAAGTTTGATATTCGATACTCCCAGTGTCCCCAATAAAAGTGAAGTGAAAATGTTAATAGATTTTACTTTGTGATAATATAATAATTCAAATACGTTCAGATTTAATGTAGAATTTTAATTTGCATAAACATGAATGGTACATATGGATCAACAAATTTAAATGGTTCAGTGAAAAATGATATTCAAAACAACGTTGATGAGGAATTTGATATAAGGTGATGTGTCCTCACAAATCAACCTGAAAGGCGTTATTCCCGGCCAATTTGCAATTCAGTCAATTTATGACACGCTATCACTAAGTAGGACACAAAACGAACATTACCAGTCATCATTAAAGAAGATCAACTCATCCTGCTCTTAAATTTTCAGCAATGTTACATAAAACTAGACTTGTATTTTTAAATATTAACTTTTAAATAGAACACACACTATAAAGTTCTTAATAAGTATTTAATTGAACGCATGCTAATACTGAAAGAAAACTATTCAATTTTTTATGAATTATTTATGAAGGTAAATATGTAAATATTTGGTTTTTATTGATTTTTTAAAGTTTTGTTTTTTACTTCTAGTATACCATACAAACGGCGACGATGGTGGCGAATAAATCAGAACCTTATATACGGTCTAGGTCACATGTACAATGATCTATGCGCAGCGATGTGGTTCTCTTATATGATGCTGTTTTTCCAAGCGGTACTTGAAATGAGGGCCGTTGTTGCCGGCGCCATGCTTTTGCTGGGTATTAATTACACTTGTCATTCGTCACTTTCAAATTTTGCTATCTTATATACATTACATTCACAATCTAAATCACTTGACGAAGATTTATAAAATTAAAGTATAAATGTTAGTAATATTTCGTAACAACGATACTTACCTACAATTTTCATAATTAATTATTTGATAGTTCGAAAATCATAATATAGTATGATTTTTTTCCTTAATAATACAAGAAACAATATGATTCCTTTGAATAGATTTTACTATTTAAAGGAATCATATGAAAACATCATTTGAATTCTTTTAAAATTTTACAAGCCGAGATGGCCCAGTGGTAAGAGCGCGTGAATCTTAACCGATGATCGTGGCTTCAAACCCGGGCAAGCACCACTGACGTTTCATATGCTTAATTTGTGATTATAATTCATCTCATGCTTGACAGTGAAGGAAAACATCGTGATCTAATTTCACTGAAATTCAGCCACATGTGTATTCCACCAACCAGCATTGGAGCAGCGTGGTGGAATAAGCTCCAAATCCTTCTCCTCAAAAAGGGAGAGGAGGCCTTAGCCCAGCAGTGGGACATTCACATGCTGTTACTGACTTACTGAAAATTTTACATTGGTCACCTAATTAATTATGCTGTCGGAACCAGCCTAGGAAAATATATCTTCTGTTAAGTTTCCATCTACTAAATTTGTAAATATGTGAATTTTCTATGGTAATAATTTTACTAAGTAATTAATAACGAATTAAAATGTCTCGCTACCTGTAAATTTGTGAATCTGCTTATTTTAAAACTTACATATAGTAATTAAATAATTACTTTAATACTTAATGCTTTTTAAACGTCTGATACCACAGGACAAGTTGTGGATGCGCTCGCTACTCCAATAGTTGGCATATTAGCTGACAAATATAGTACAAAGAAAGCTTGGCATTTAACAGGTAATACTCTTAAGTTTTATTACTTACGAACTTAACTGTCACAAATACCCATATATTATTGTCCTAGCCAAATTTCGGCCTTGGCGGCTACCTCAAGGACTAACTAAACTGCTATATAATAAGTAGCTAATATTAAAGATATTAAATTTATAGAAAGATTGATACACACTACTTCTTCTACACAGTAGGTGTAGCAATACAAACAATATTAAATATTGCTGTTTGGCGAAAGAATATGTGATGAGGATTTCCACAAAGTCCACTAAGTTTTTTGTAGGATTCGTTTTAACTACGTTCTAATATGTATTAGTCGCTTGTAGACTTTTGTTTATTGACTGGGAATAAAACGAACACTCTTTATTGTATTTAACTTCATTTTAATTTTTAATCCATGTTAAATTTAATTAATAATAGATGTATAATTACAGGATGCCTATTAGTGACGTTCACATTTCCAATGCTATTTATAAGATGTTGGAATTGCTGGCCGAATAGCAATTCCGAGTATTTGAGGTGGTGGATGCCTTTCTACTATGCTATACTGATAACAATTTTTCAAATCGGCTGGGCTGTAGTTCAGATATCACATCTAGCTATAATACCATCTATCACTGACAATCTACATATACGATCCGAATTAACTTCTATACGGTAAGTCTCGTAGCTTTAACATATGGTGTTAGAAGGTAAGTAATAAAACAAACCTCATGCATAGGCATTCATTATAGAATGACTGCGTCGTTGCTCAGCAGCCCGAAGTCTAGAAGTTGGAAGTGCATTACATACATTTCTTGCCTCGGGAAGCACGTAAAGTTGTTGGCTCTGCGCCCGAGCTCTTTCCGGTCGTGTCAGATGACCAACCCTCGATGGGTTGGTCATCTGACACGATTATAAGATTGAGGGAATTGAGAGTTCATCTGTGTTTGCGCGCACTGAGTTGTGTTTATAATCCATCCATCCATTATCATAAAACCTGTCGAATGAAAATCTGCCACGTGTAGATATCTATTAACCCGTATTGTAGAAGCGTGCTTCTAAAATAAAGAGGAGGCCTTACTATAACACGTTAATAAAAATAAAAAATAAACTTTTCAGATATATGGCTTCGGTTATATCAAGTCTAGCCGTCTATTTCATAACATGGATTGTTTTAAGGGCAACAAACTACAGTACTTTTATAAGACCATCGGATGATTATAAATTTCGGGTTGGTATAGATGTACAAAATTTATATACATTACCGGCTTAGGGCCGTAACCACTTGTAAAAAAAGTTATAAACATTACAATATTAACATTTGATTTATGCCTGTGTTTATGTATGTATATATATAAATATATATTATTTATTAATTGTGTTTATGTATGTATATAAATATATATTAGATTTATTGTTTTAGGACGTATCATTAATTATATCCGGTATTGGGATACTTTCATTTATTATTTTCCACATTTTCTTTAAATTGAAACCATACAAACCACCAAAAGCGAACGGGCATCCCGGAGAAAGCGGCGAAAATGAACCTCTGAATTTTCTAGCAAAGACAAAAATAATGCATTTTTTACAAATGCCCTTGTTATACCAAACCAGTTGTTTGTAAGTATTTTAACTGATTGAAAGTACGAAAGAATTGTTGTTAGCTGATATTTAATTCGTTATCATGTCTAATAGGTATGTCATTTAGTTATAATATTATAGTTGGAATGGCCCAGCAAAGTGAAATTATAACATTGATCTTAATTCTTACCCGAAGACTGGGCTCAAATTGAAAAGCACTACTGATTGTAACGTGTTTATCCAACCTGCGGTGAAGAAAAAATCGTGGAGGAAGAAAAACCTGCCTTTGTTGGATGTAATTTTGCCGCATATAATATACTGACAGAACCAAGATCGCCCAGTAGTTAAAACGCGTAAATCTTAACCGATGATCGCGGGTTGAAACCAAGGCAAGCACCATTGAATTATCATATGTTTATAATTCATCTCGTGCTCGGCGGTTAAAGCAAATGTCGTTCATATTTTTTAATGATATTAAAATGTCTCAAGTATTAAAACCTCCCCTTTATTTTATTAGACTGAATTTAGTTTATTGTAATTTGAATTGTTCCAATTTAGCTATTAAAACTTAAATTAAATTATTTATTCATTTCTAAATCAATTTGTTTTGATTTTAAAAAATATATTTGTGCATTTATAATAGATAGATAAAAATATAAATCGGAAATAATATGAATAAATTGACATAGTAATTAATTTTACCTTGATTTAAAATTTCAGGTACGTATTTTCAAGATTGTACTGGGCCTTGAGTCTTGTGTACGTACCGCTTTTTCTCGAAGAACGATTATCATTTAATCCAACTGAAGGTTCTGAATTGGTAGCCAGCGTACCGCTTGTTCTTTACATATCTTCACTTATATTTTCATTCCTTTTAAAGAGTAATATTAACAAGATAGGACATCAGGTAATAAATTTTAACAATAAATCTGGATTTTAAGATAATATCGATATTATTGTTTGTTTTTTTTTTATTTGTAATAATTCCGTCCATTGTTATAGGTGGCGTATTTTATAGGCAGCTTCCTTAGTCTAATAAGCTGCATGTGGATAGCATTAGCTATCAGCCCAGAAGCAAATGTTGCACAAATATATTTAGTCGCAGCATTAATTGGTAAGTTTAAACATTCATCAAACTAAATACAGGGCAATATTCTAATTTGTGATAGGATAAACGTTGCCTTATTTATATATAAGAATTAATGATTTTAATCTGATACGTTTGACGATCATTTATATTTAAATGCGGTCATTAGAGGTAAAGAGAAGTATGTACTAAAGAGAATATTAGAATGAATGAATTAATTTATAAATATGTAATATTATAAGAGAGTATGCGATTAAAGAGAATATGTGTTATGTTATCAAGGAAAAACAAATAAAAAGCAGTGAACAAATCGTATGATAAGAATATTATATTTGGCTTAATATTACTATAATTCAAATTACAAGTAATGTATTTTTTCGTCATACGAAAATTAAACCAAAAACGAAGTCATATATTTCCACAGTCGTATTCTATTTTATATTAATTTCGAAATACTTTTATGTCTCGTTACTCCTTAGCCATATTACTATAACTCATACATTGGTACATATACGACAAGAATAATAACTGAATTACAGTTAAGTATATTTGCAAGATCTTGCACATATCGCTACTACACCCTAGTTACAATGGTTACCTACAGATGTAAATACAAACACGTATATATTAGAAAAACGAAACATTATTTTAAGCAAAATGCATTCGATACAAAAACATAATGTCAAAGTTTTTCACCCCATTGAACATAATAAATTAATTACAATGTTTTATATCAGGAGCTGGAAGTGCGATAACCCTGGTGTCGAGCCTTTGCGTAACAGCAGATTTAATAGGACCTCATTCTCATCAGGGTGCTTTAATATATTCGATTGTTACATTTGCCGACAAATTAGTAACTGGAATAGCTGTAATGGCTATAGAAAACTAGTAAGTACCAAAAGAAATTATATCGTTACAAAACTCAAGTCTATTTGAAAAGCCTTAAAATTAATGAGATTTATTCAAAGTAATACATGTGTAACTACACAAAATAAATAATATATGGAATCCCATTTCTAACACACATAAATTAATGGTACGCATAGAAGACTATAAAAATTATTCTTAATACAAAATTGTTATATTTTGTTTATGTACAAATAAGATTAGTATTGAGATATTTTGAAAGTTACATCTCATAATTCAGCATACATTTAACAAGATTTACAGTCTTAACTTTATACAAATTTCCACATCCACCTTAGTGGTGTAATGTGGTAAGCATATCCTTAGCCACATAACTTAATTTTAAATTACAGAGGTTTTAAATTCAGCAGACTTTTTAATAAATAAATTAAAACAATTTTTACAGCCAAAAATTTATGATTAGACAAATATACTCTCACCATCCAAGGATGTATAAAACAATACTTAAAATAAGATCCTTTGACTACTACAGGCATTTATTTGTATAACATAAACCTTATTTCCATTCATTTTTTTTCAGTAAATGTGATGATGCATTAACCTGCCCCCAGTACTATAGGGGAGTATTGACATATGCTTGTGGCGGCAGTGCTGTACTTGGCATATTATCTCTATCAATAACAATAATAAGTACCAACCACAGCAAAAGTAAACCTCAAACATAATTAGTTCATTTCAATTATTGTAACAATACACATAGTACAATAATAAAATATGATACATTGTTTATACTGGTTTTATTGGATTTAGTTTAAACACATCAATAAAAGGATCATAAGCCAAACGAGAATGACTAAAAAGATTAACTTTGATATATGTCTTTCCACATTTCGTTCGTGCTCTTTTCAAAATTTGTAACTTTCTATTCCGAGTTTTATCAGATACGGGTCCGTAAGCATACAAACAATACAATTTTTCACATTTTTTGAACAATATTGACGGATCAGAAACATCAAAATAGTTAGAAGACATTTCACATATGTTAACATTCTCTAATGTTTTACATTCACTCAATGATGAAAAAACAAGCTTAAAATCAATTCTTTTATCCACCAATCTTAAATTTTTAAGACTTCGACTGAAGGAAATGTACCTTGATACTGCTGCATAGCATGAACATGTAGCAGGTGCTTCTACATTTAATGTGACAAGCACATCACAAGAACTAAACAAAATTTCAAAAAAATTACAACGGTAACTTACTGTTCCACTCATACTCAAATAAGTTAATTTACTTAAATATACACAATCATAAGGGAATGATACACCACTTCTAATATCACCATTAAAAAGCAAACTTAATTGAACTTCACGCTTTTTTTCAAAGTGATAATCATAATTTAAAATGCAATCTGGTTCGACAACTCTACGTTTTTTGTATGAAAATCCACACAATTCACTCCTGTAATCAGAGGTTGAAGGAGTAGGAGTAGTATAGAACCAGTCATACTTATCATCCACATGTGTTCTCCTTGATGAAATAAATTGACAGGGAAACAATGGTCGTAACTTTCGTAACAAATTTTCAAAGAAACTTTTGTCAAAATTTGTTGTACTTTTATTCCAAAGCATTATAATAACATTTCCAAAAATAGATATTGAAAAATCCATTATGAAATCTACATCTAAATCAAAATTATCACCAAAAAACTTTTCAAACAAAGGTGTTGCGTACAATGAGGTACTCTTCAAGTTTAAACGAATTATAATAATAACTTCATATTTTTGGAAATCCAACACATTAAACAATAGCATTTCATGCATAAATCCATAATACACACTGGAATTCTTCCCATCTAAGAAGTATATTGAGAATTGATCGAATTGCACTTTTTCTTCAGAGTCTTCATTTTCATAAGTACTCATATCACATTCTATCACTGTATATTGTAAAGCTTTCAATCTGCTTTTGCATAAAATATATAATGGTAATTGGGAATATATTAAATTACTGAGATTCCCTACAAAATTAACAAAATCTAAGTTTTTGAACACTTCTTGACATTGTAGTAAAGAGTCTTGTAACAATCTAACCCGGGTAGTTCTACCAAACATAAAATTTATGCTTATATTTTTTATACTGGGGCAATTTTGGTAGAGTTCAACAAAATCGAAAATGCTGATATTTGTATAAGAAACATTTAATGTTTTTAAGGTCTTCAGTTTATTCATAGCTGGCAGAAGTAAGGTTTTAGTTAGGTCATTAATTCCACACAAGTTCAACTCTTGAAGATGTCTTGAAATATCTTTAAAAAAGTTCAGTTTTAGTGACTGCACTGTGGCCATTGTGTTTAGAGATAAATCACATGATTTAACAACTCTATATTCACTAATTATAGAACGAATTCGTGAACAAGCAGTGTATAAATTGTACAAAGAAATAGTATCCAACTGCTTAATAATAATGATTAGAATCTCTTCAGGTAAATTTACTATATTCATATTTAAAAAAATTCGGTTTCTTCTTTTTAACACCGACAGACGACAAAGAGCAAATTTACTGTTTAAGAATATTCTCAGTATGGACGCTTTATCATATATTTGTTTTGAATTCGGATTTTCCTTCATAAATCTTAATATTTTACAGCTTTCATTTCATTATCATTTTTTGACATGTTAATTCCCAATTGTCAAATTCTTTACTATAGACGTAGAGTACACTATTATCTCTGTTCTATTTACTTACTCTTTGGTTGGTCTAAGCTCAAATGCGAAAAAATGTATCAACATAATAAAGTAACATTTAACGAATAATATATTTTATATTATCTACGGTACAATATAGTTGGATGTAAAATACGTAATTAACATTTATAATTTAATGATATTTTAAGAAGTACTAAGTTAATACTTTTTTTAGCTTCTAGTCGCGAGTTTGGAGCGTTCAAAACTTGAAAAACCTCGGACTTTTGTAACAGATAAAGGAATTATATGGTCCAGGTGAGATTTGTTTCTTTTTTTATAATATAAATTATGATGTACAAAACAAATGCTTTTGATTATTAGA